>NC_091147.1:31364202-31603398 GCF_041381155.1 Argopecten irradians | reverse complement strand
GTGAAGATGGAGCCCAGGGAGCATGGACGAAGATGGGGAACTACTGACAGAAGCTGTCCCTGGTCGACATCTGGCGCATGGAACCTGCGAATCCAGTTCCTGCTTGAGGTCAGTTTAACCTCCTTGCTTTTTCCTCGCCCTACTAACACCCCATATATGAGGTCACTGACTGAGACTCACAGACCACTGCCCATTGTGCAAACTGGACCCAGGGAAAACCTTACGCATGTACTATCAGGATGCAAATATCGCTCTTTTACGCAAAAAAGGACGACTACAGATGACGCCATTATTAGGTTCTCCACGATTTCTCGAAAACAAAAGTGACATACTTTTTCAGTCAAAACTGAAGTTTTTTCTTTCTTCCTTATGTAACTTATATGTAAAACTTGACGACTTTAAGTAATTTTTTATTTCGAGAAATCGGGGCCAGGCTGACATCCTGGAGAGGGAGAGGATTAAGAAGCGGACAGCCTGCGACGAATTGGTACATTCATCAATTTTGTTACGAGGTCGAAGATGGAGGACACACTTCTTCAAACTGTTCACCAGGGGGAATCCTTGACGGCGCATCAATACACCGGGAGATTGGGTCGATCTAGACAGGAGAACTGGTATTTCCCGACAATAAATCCAGACCCAATCTGCGTCCAGATAATCCTCATATGGTCAACACCAGGAAAGAAAATGGGTCATAGTGGAATTGACAATTTCCCATGGTAAGAAAGATGTGAGGAGACTCATTTGAGCGAAAGAAGGGGAATTAATGAAAGAATTGGAAGGAGGACATCAGGGCCCTAGGGTGGGTGTTGTTTAGGGTCTTCCAAATGGAGATCGTATGCAGATGGTTTCCTGCAAAACATTCAAACAAAGGAGAATGTTTGCAGCACACGTTGTGAAGGGCAGAGACAGGAAAGCATCAGTGGACCGAATGTTAAATAACCATCAGAGAAGTCTTTCCAGCTGGCTGTGGTGGAGACCGACAAGACATGGAACTAGGAAGCTATTCCACAGATGACGCTGATGACGTCCTTGTGGAGCTGTAAACCAGGGATTGTATTTAGGTAATATTACTATACTGGACTGCCAGTGACTTCCAGGAGAGACTGGATGGCAACCAAGGACATTTTGGAGACGCTGGAAAGACAGATGGCGAATCTGAGGAACAGACTAGTACCAGGTATGAAGTGGGGCAGCTTCGCACTTCACAGTACCCGCGAGGATACAACCTACAACCAGCTAACGAATTGACATAACAGAGCAAAACACACCCAGAAGTCCTTCCGAGAGAGGGGGAGGATGAAAGATTGATAGAGAGGACAGACAAACACGGCAAAAGGCTAGGCTCGTCCTCAACGGACTTTGACTGGAAAGGAAGTAGAGTTCAAGTGCCACTGTGGGAAAGTCTGCAAAAAAAACTTCGAGGCTTTACGGATCCATCAGGCGAAAGTCGAAGTGCCAAACTGAGGAGAAACGGCAGCAGCGCACAGATACATGTATACCATCAGGTGAGACGCAGGAGGTTCCCAGCCAGGATTTACAACAACAAAGTGCTGAAGACCTCTCCGCTGGTGTGTCGTCACAGCGAGACACCGCGAGTTCACTTGAGGGGAGAATAGGGTCGAGGAACTATAGCAGATGAACCTACAGTCGAAAGGAGGAGAAAAGTGGCCTCGCATAAACGACAAGGACACATGAAACAACTAGATGAGGATTTGGATACGATGCTGGAGACAACACTGCAAGGTGGAGTGGGAGAGAACGATTAAGTCCTTGACAACAATTATGTACACATTGGGATGTGAAAGATATGGCACAGACGAACAGAAAAAGCAAGCTAATTCCCACCAACCGAACAGAAGGTAACACCAGATTAAGGAATCGGTTCAGAAGGTCGAACATCACGGAGAGGATCGGTTTGCAACAGCTGCGAGACGACCTCAGGAAACAACTGAGATCACTTCAGAACGCTGAGAACACCAGAAAACAAGAGGCCCAGAGGGCCTGTATCGCTCACCTGGTTTGTAATGCCAAATAATTTTCTGAATACAGGTTCATTGTTTCTTTTCTGAAGGAATTTTAATATTAACCTCTAAATCCCCTATTGGGACCCACCCCTCCTGCCCCCTGGGGGTCAGAGCCAAAATTTATACAAGTTCTGTTCCCCTTCCACAAAGGATGTTTCTGCATGGCCAAATTTGGTTACATTCCATGCAGAACTCTATGACTAGTAGCGATTTAAAGAATTTACCTCTATTTCCCCTATTGGGCCCCACCTCTCCTACCCCCGGGGGATCAGAGCCAAAATTTCTACAAGTTCTGTTCCCCTTCCCCCAAGGATGTTTGTGGCCAAATTTGGTTACAATCCATGCAGAACTCTATGACAAGTAGCGATTTAAAGGATTTACCTCTATTTCCCCTATTGGGCCCCGCCCCTCCTACCCCCAGGGGATCAGAGCCAAAATTTATACAAGTTCTGTTCCTCTTCCCCCAAGGATGTTTGTGGCCAAAATTGATTACAATCCATGCAGAACTCTAGGACAAGTAGCGATTGATAGAATTTACCTCTATTTCCCCTATTGGGCCCCGCCCCTCCTGCCCACAGGGGGTCAGAGCCAAAATTTATACAAGTTCTGTTCTCCTACCCCCAAGGATGTTTGTGGCCAAATTTAGTTACAATCCATACAAAACTCTAGGACAATTAAGTAGCAATTTATAGAATTTACCTATAATTCCCCTATTGGGCCCCGCCCCTCCTGCCCCGGGGACCAGAGCCAAAATTTATACAAACTCAGTTCTTATTCTCCCAAGGATATTTCTGGCCAAATTTGGTTACATTCCATGCAGAACTCTATGACTAGTAGCGATTTAAAGGATTTACCTCTATTTCCCCTATTGGGCCCCACCCCTCCAGCCCCCGGAGGGCCAGAGCCAAAATTTATACAAGTTCTGTTCCCCTTCCCCCAAGGATGTTTCTGGCCAAATTTGGTTACAATCCATGCAAAACTCTACGACTAGTAGCAATTTATAGGATTTACCTATATTTCCCCTATTGGGCCCCGCCCCTCCTGCCCCCGGGGGGTCAGAGCCAAAATTTATACAAGTTCTGTTCCCCTTCCCCCAAGGATGTTTGTGGCCAAATTTGGTTACAATCCATGTAGAACTCTATGACAAGTAGCGATTTAAAGGATTTACTTCTATTTCCCCTATTGGGCCCCGCCCCTCCTGCCCCCGGGGGGGGGGGGGGTCAGAGCCAAAATTTATACAAGTTCTGTTCCCCTTCCCCCAAGGATGTTTCTGGCCAAATTTGGTTACAATCCATGCAGAACTCTACGACTAGTAGCAATTTATAGGATTTACCTCTATTTCCCCTATTGGGCCCCGCCCCTCCTGCCCCCGGGGGGTCAGAGCCAAAATTTATACAAGTTCTGTTCCCCTTCCCCCAAGGATGTTTGTGGCCAAATTTGGTTACAATCCATGTAGAACTCTATGACAAGTAGCGATTTAAAGGATTTACTTCTATTTCCCCTATTGGGCCCCGCCCCTCCTGCCCCCGGGGGGTCAGAGCCAAAATTTATACAAGTTCTGTTCCCCTTCCCCCAAGGATGTTTCTGGCCAAATTTGGTTACAATCCATGCAGAACTCTACGACTAGTAGCAATTTATAGGATTTACCTCTATTTCCCCTATTGGGCCCCGCCCCTCCTGCCCCCGGGGGTCAGAGCCAAAATTTATACAAGTTCTGTTCCCCTTCCCCCAAGGATGTTTGTGGCCAAATTTGGTTACAATCCATGTAGAACTCTATGACAAGTAGCGATTTAAAGGATTTACCTATATTTCCCCTATTGGGCCCCGCCCCTCCTGCCCCCGGGGTGTCAGAGCCAAAATTTATACAAGTTCTGTTCCCCTTCCCCCAAGGATGTTTGTGGCCAAATTTGGTTACAATCCATGCAGAACTCTATGACTAGTAGCGATTTAAAGGAAATGTTGACGGACAGACGGACGGACGGACGACGGACGACGGACGCCGCGCCATGACATAAGCTCACCGGCCCTTCGGGCCAGGTGAGCTAAAAAGGACGTTCCAGGTTAGGAGTCGAAACGTTCAGGGAGAAGAGGACCTGGCTGATGACGTCTGTGGAGCTGCAATTCAGGGATTGCTTTTAGGTAAAAGTATTTAAAATACAATGACTAAAACTCCATTACAACAATCTACGGAAATGGTTTATTATTACATTATTTGTATTACTGAAAAGTCAACATTTCAAATAATACATTTAACTAACAGAAAATGTTCAAATACACAGTTATTCATATGTTAATATGTTTATAGGTACATATATTAATCTGTATAAAGGTACATATGTTAACCTTTATACAGGTACATATGTAAAATATATAAGTACATATATATAGTACATATATTTGAGCAATAAAGAATTGTTTTCTGTTATACCAACTGGTCACTCCCATAAATGAGTAAACTATGGATGAATTAGGATTAGGTGATATACGCTCCAAATGTAGACAATGTTCTGTAAATTACCTTGTACAAGATGAAGGGATGACGAGAAACAATAAAGAATAAAATGTGTAAGAATATTTGGAATTCAATAACACAGAAGTAGATGATGTGTCAACACCACAACACTTAGCAATCTGATTAAAATACACATCATCAGATACACTATGTTATATCTATTCAGACAGGACAACAATCATTTTGGGATTTTTTCGTCCATCCATTCTGATCTATCAGAGTTACTCCCCTTCGTTTCACTTCGTCAGTCCTCTTCATTTTCTCCGGAACTCACAGAAGTAAGCGAGATGTTCCGATTGCCTGTCAGAAAACTGTTTCAAAATAAAGTCTTTTTTTATTGCTAGTAATCTACCGGGACTCTCTGCCTATTAGAGCTTCCATGGTTTACCATTCGTAATAACAAATATATCGTTAACATAAGCACATTTTTTTCTGATGAATTCTTTGAATGCTGTTACACACAGTAAAAAAATCAAGAAACCTATATCATCACATAAAAAACAAAGTATTGATATTGCTTGTCAAATAACTATTATAATACATATATTGTTAGAAAAACATGGTGGTGAATCGAACTCGGATCCTTCCGATACTGTGTGGCGATTCAATAACGTGAGCTAAGCAGAATTAAGCCAAACAGTGTTCAGCTTTTGATTCATTTATCCACTACGTTTTTCTCGTTTGTCGGTACCAGGGCATCCGAGGACCACTTTATAGGGATAATATAAGGATTTAAAAAACATTACAGGTATTAGGTTTACGGCTTGATATGTTTGTCGTACAGTATGTAGAATGTTTCTTATGCTTTCTTCACGATTCAATACTTCCTACTGGATAACGATCTTCCAAACATCAGTACTGTGACATAAAGTACTCGCTACATTTATAGTTCAAGTAAGTTAACTTAAATAACGCAACTGTTCATTTGTCCGGGCTCTGCCGGAGTATCAAAATTTCTCTCTCGCCGCTAGGATTAAAGAACTCTCTCTCTCTCTCTCTCTCTCTCTCTCTCTCTCTCTCTCTCTCTCTCTCTCTCTCGCGCGCGCGCGCGCGCTTTTCCTCTCTTCCTATGTATCTTTTGTTACGGGAACAAATAGAAATCTGCATTATATAATTTTGTTGTGCTAGATTTTCTTAACATGAGATGGGCATAGTAAATTTTTTTTCAACTGAATTGCTCTAATCAATCTAGTATCGATTCAGAAAAATCAATTGTATACCGTTATTTTTTATGTTCCTCTAAAAGTGTTCATATTCGGAGAAACGTATATCGGTAATCTCCCTTTAGTTCTTACTAGGCCACGAAGAGTCTGGCATGTACAATTGTATTATGTTATTGTTTATGATAAAGAATCTGTTTACAAATCTTCTATCTTTTCGTCGATTCGTCTATGACATATCTGGGGCCGTATTCGTTCATTAGGGTCGTAATCGCTAAAACAGCAGTTTCCAGCGGAAAACTTTGCTTTATCAAACTGAAACCAGTTTTTCAACAAAATGTTGATAGCAGATTCGTCATATTGGTGACATTTGGCATAAAGTCTTCCTGAAAAATCGAAATCACAGTTAGTTCGAGATCCGGGGGGCGCAAGACACGCAGGATCCATAGTGCAGGAGAGAAGGTGCTTCATAAAATGTTCTCTGAGCTCGGCCGTATTGTGCATGATTAAAGCGAATATTTCAATATGTGGATGTTTGGATAACTCTTTTCTGTCAGTCTTGATGAACTTGTACATGTCGGGGTGTGTAACAGCGAAGGTCGTGTAACTGGCCGCATGTCCTAAAACCAGAACACTGGTGTCGTGAGCTTTTGGGTATTGCGACAGTAGTTTCTTGGAATTCTTCAAACGCATTTTGTGGTTCAACCAGGTGATGTGTTCAAACTCGGTTACAGCAAGCTATAAAAAAAAGTTATGTAATAAATACTTTTAAAATGAAGGAAACAACTAAATAGACGTTTCCACATTAATATAAAGGGCCGATAGTGTTTGGACACATTTGCAAATCTGTGTAGTATCGTGGAACCAAGTGGATGCCGACATCCAAACACTTACACATTATAGATAAAAATCGATTGACATTTCTAACACTTATAATCTACAGATCATACATTGATCTTTTATAAGAACTTATTTGTCAAAAACTCTTAAATAGCCAGTTGCTATCAGGAAGTTAAAAACATTGCATCTCGGGTTAATAAGTACTTCTATTTTCAATATTTTCAATATTGTTATAATATTTTTTCATTTTATTCTCTTTTTTCAAACGAACGTAAACAAAGCACTTAACTCCCTACGGGCCAATCTTTAATATATTCTTTCGAGAAGACTTATATCAACTGTTGTAATTAGTGTAGAATACGTACGTGCATAACAAGAGGCCGCCAATGGAAGTTGGTGACGTTCTGCACAAACTTAGGAAATACGTCCAACAAAAGGTGACGCATGCGTACATTGCACATAGCTGACAACTGAAAGTTGAAACAAAATTTAAACACACGGAAGGAAGGAAGAAAGGAAGGATGAGAGATATGTACTTAACATCCTTATCAATTGACTGCAAAAACGAATATGAAAGTGTGTGTTTAGCGCTACAGTGGAGCTAGCTCATGTTTACAATTTCAGATACATTAAGGTCAATCTAAACACATACCAATTTGTGTTGTCGTGGCTCAAGGTCGATGTCATAGACATAAATCTTCTCGTCTGGGAAGAAGCGTTGTACCGAAAGGATCAGCTGCTCCACTTTCAGGATGTCTTTTTTAAGAGCAGCGGTGACGAGGTTTGGCAGACCATGATCGTGAGGACGCACGACTTCTCGATAACTCTTGGGAATCTCCTCAACTTTCTTTACCGCCTCCTGGATTTTCTGCACTTCCTTGGCGGGTTCCACTTCCGGATTGTTGGGTGGCGGCTCCTCCTGGACTCCAGCAGGATTCTTGATTTCATCGTAAGTATCCTCCATTATATTTCCTATCTCCTTTTGAATTTCCTGTTCCGCTCGATTAATGTTCTCGTTTTCCAAAACATCCTCTTTCAAATCTACAATTTGTTCAAATGGAGCTTGGTCAACTGGAGCCGGGATCTCATCAGCCTCTATAATTCTGGCACTTTCTTCAGCCCGATGCTCTGCCACATTCTCCTCGTTTGCTTCTTTGAAAACTTGATTTTGATCTAAGGGCTTACCAAAAGTTTCTTGGTTTTGGGCCATATTGTGCTCATTTTCTCTGAATATCCTTTCGGCCATATCTTCAGCTTTTCTATCAACACTTTCATGATGGTTACCGTTTACATCATCCAGTATCCGACCGCCAGGTGGCTCTTGGTTAACCGGAACTTCCACTGGCGCCGCGTCGTGGAGTGGCTCGTTTTTACTTTGAAGGTTGATGCTATCTTCGATTGGTTCTTTGTTTTGTTGCAGTTCCTCGACATGATGAGCCTACGATAAAGAGAGTTATGTAAGTATCGTTTGAAAAGCGATTGAATTATAAACAAACTGTATAATTGTTACAAAGTAAATTCAGACTATGCTCACAAATTATACAATAACTGGTGGAAATACTTCCTTAACATCATGGAGTAAATTCTTGTTACATATTTATATAAATGTATCTTTTTTAAAATCTCCTAGATCCGCCATGGACATGTTCATGAAGGGTGCACGGTTTCAACAACTCGAATTTTCCCCTTTGTCACCAATAATATATTTACCTGAAATATCTCCCGGTATATGGAGTGGATTGCTATTCCAAGAATAATCAAGATGACGTATTTCAGAATTTTCTTGTAACTGATTCTCTTGACCCGGAAGGACTTGGTCATTTGCACTGCGCCACCGAGTTCTAGGCTACCGATCGGGTCACGCTGGTTTTTCTTCCTCAACATGGTACTACCAGTCTTATGGACAGATGGCGATGTATTCCCCCTCACAGCCTGTATACGGTCCGTGGTCGTGAGTTAACACTTCTCTAATTACTGACGTTGTTTTCTAAGAACACAAACCTTTCCACGAATAATCTCGTTTACTTTTAGACGTGGATGTTACAGTTCCCGTGAATTGGCCTACAAACACAAACGGCTCAGCTAAACCTTGGTCCTTCTCGGATAGTTTCTTTTCAAGTTCCTTTTTCCAAACGTATTTGAAAATCACGGTTCCAACGTAAACTCAAAGTCCACAAATGGTATATATCCACTCTGAAATTATAATGTCCATGAGTATTTGAAATTTCAAACTTCTTTAGAGTTCACTTTAGTAGTTCTTTTGATAGAGTTCTACGTTGATGTTTCTGTAAGCGTAAGTAGTTCACGCGTTTGGTACAACTAAAGGCTTCGGAGGCTGTTCGATAGATAACGACTGGGTGTATCGGGAAGTAGATGTGGCAATCAATTTAACGTGTCTCCGCATTAACAGATGTCGCCGAACAGAAATCTTAAATCGATCCGATTTGTAAAACGTTGTCGATAAAGATGGGATTCATTGAGACTGAGTTAAACTTGTTTCTGATGTAGTGTCATTGCGAACGAACATATCTATATGTCGCGGTGTTTAAATTCACCATATATATAATATGTATTATATATGGTGTTTTAACTACATGCGCTGTGTATTGTCTTAATTTACATGTCCCTGTGTCTGTCTGAATTTACATGTCCTTGTGTCATGTAATGTCCTGTACATGTAAATCTGTGTGTGTAAGTTGTTATGATGACGTATGAGAGGCGAGAGAATGGATTGGTTGAATGTGTCACATTGACCCTGCATGACCCTGTCCTTGGTCGGTGAGGTTAGGGTAATGCATAGAGTCATGTGACAGTAAATTAAATGTTATTTGTAAATATATGTAACTCGGAAATTAAAATACAATTTAATATTATAATATATTAAATAGATACCTGTTTATATTTTATACCTTACAGTATAAATATAGAAGATATAGTAGTCGGTTCATTTATGTGTCCCTATATATTGTCAGGTATTGTTCTTTTTATTTCAGGGTTATCTGTCTCCGTTTGTGTGTAATAAATATTGTCAACTGTTAATAGCTGTTGGATTCTATTTGTGTACTCGTGAACCAATACCCATATTATAATCACTCTCGTGACATATATGATAAAACAGAAACCTAATTTGGTGGACGGCAGATAGAGGGGACCCCTAGCTATAGGTGCCAACATAGAACGGGTTTTACAACAGCGACGAGTAATAGCACAATTTGAAAGAGAAAAACGTGCTTCCTGTTTCAAATTAATGATTTTAAAAACAGGTAAAATTAATTATCTTCATTGTCATTGTGGCACACAACATTTTAACAAGAAAAGATGGTAAAATCAGGCTGCAATATAATAATCCTTAGTAATATTTAATAAAGCAAATATGGTTGTAAATTAATACTGATATACTAGGAAAGTAGTGAGACAAGAATTCTACTCCCTTTACACAGACTTTTGATATATTGCAGCTGCAGCAGGGGATTCAGAGAGATTGTTTGTTTGTTTGATTTTTTGTTGGGTGGGTGTATTCTTTAGGAAACCCATCATCCAGACAGAATGTTTATTGTCCTTGATTATTGCTATTATATATAATTAGTTGGTCAGAATATGGAGTTTTCCCCTGAAATAAATACGTAGTTGCTGTTACTGGATGGTTTAAGCTTGACGATTTATATACGTGTGTTTCTTGTGAACAGTTATTACAGAAGTGCAATATATCATTTCAGTCATCCTCGATACTCCAGGGGTTACTATTACTGACGTTATATCCACCCCAGGACTATCTCATCTGAACCAATCACAAGCCTGCATTTGACCACTATATACAGAGCGACGCCAAACTTCAAAGCCACGGTGTAGTTATACGGCTATTTTGATGTACATCAAAAGGCTTATTTTACCTGTTTAGTTCTGTTGCACTCAGTTTAAAGGGACAATTCAGGCTAACGTGTACAGTAATTAATCATATAGTACTAAACAATGTACAGTAATCAATCATAAGTACACTTGTTATGTACTATGAGATAGTCAGGGGTTAAGTAATCAATAGTAATCAATAATAAGTACACATGTACAGTAATCAATCATAAGTACACTTGTACAGTAATAATCAGTAATCATCATAAGTACACATGTACAGTAATTAATCATAAGTACACATGTACAGTAATTAATCATAAGTACAAATGTACAGTAATTAATAAGTACAATCATAAGTACACATGTACAGTAATCAATCATAAAGTACACATGTACAGTAATTAATCATAAGTACACATGTACAGTAATCATAAGTACACATGTAATCATAAGTACACATGTACAGTAAGTTAATCATAAGTACACATGTACAGTAATTAATCATAAGTACACATGTACAGTAATTAATCATAAGTACACATGTATCATAAGTAATGTACAGTAAATCATAAGTACACATGTACAGTAATTAATCATAAGTACACATGTACAGTAAATTAGTACACAGTACACAAGTAATTAATCATAAGTACACGTGTACAGTAATCAATCATAAGTACACATGTACAGTAATTAATCATAAGTACACATGTACAGTAATCAATCATAAATTAACAGCATGTACAGAAAATAATACATAAGTACACAATGACACATTACAATTTCTTATCCATAGTACACGTGTAACAAGTATTCAAAATATACATTTACGCTCTACAGTAAGTACAACATAAAACAATATAGAGATAATCTTCATCTTCTACAGTAATAAATGATAGCGCAATAATCAATCGCGTAAGTAACAAGAATGTTAACTAGTAATCAGATACATACAGTGCATCTGATAAAAGTAACACAAATCGATACTAGTACAGAATGTACCAGATACTCCGATCATCATCAACGTGTGAAATATAATTAAATCAGTGCGTACTATTCATTGTTACTAGTTATTACATCGATACATGTATAACGTGTACACACAGTTAATCACTTAGCACATCACAATTAGCAGTAGTATATTTACTCATCCAGGTACACATGTTACTACGTCATAGGAATCATAAGTTACTCGGATCATAACCAGTAACTAATCACAAACAGTCACATCTGGATACAGTCATTAATTCATACACCTGCACCATGTAGAGTACACTGTCAATCATAAAGTACAAATGTAACAGGTAAAGTCCAATCATTTTAAGTACACATGTTACTCAAGTGATAGTCCCTCAGATACACTGCTACACGTAATTAATACGCAACTACACGTACCGTGTACCAATCGTTATCACTCTACTAAGTGAATACACCCGTCGTACAGTGTATGTTCACTCTAAGTATCTAAATGTACAGTAACTTAATCATACGCTCTCAACCACGTGTAAATAGGGGGGGGGGGACTTGCGGGGGGGCGGGGGGGGGGGGGTCATCAAACATACTTCTGTACACGTAAATAACTCATACGTACAAACGTAATCAGTACAACACTTCCTAATACAGTACCACCATGTACCATCGTATTCAACTCTTAAGTACATTAACTCGTGTCACGTAATGACCATCACAGCTACATACATGTACGCGTAATCATAGAGGATAACGTACTAACAATGATAACAAAGATAGATTACAAATGTATCCATACTAACTACATCGTTACCACTTAATATAATCACTAAGTACACGCGTGTACAGCATAATCGAGATCTCATAAGTACAAAATGTAGGGGGGGCAAAAATGGGTACCACACATGTCACTAGTAATCAATCATGATTCTACACAATGTACAGAAATCTAATCATCAACGTTCAGCAACTGTACTCGAGTTAATCTAATCATTTATGTTACACATACGTACAGTAATCAATCATAAGTACTGACACTGCTAGCAGTAATTAAATCGATTAGAATGAAAAGTCTGACACATGAGTTACAGCAGTAATTACAACGCTACAAGTATTCCATCAATGAGTACAGATGTAATGTTATCATATTATATTTATCATTTGCATGAGTACTATAATTAATCATAAAAACAACGTGTAACGTAAAATTCAATGCAAATAGCTACACCATGTCAAGTAATCAATATTAATCAAGTCCTCGTAGTACACGTATGTAAGCATAAGTACACATGTACTGCAACTCATGCCTAAGTACAAGAATTCGTCACAGTAACACACTTAAATTATGAAGTACCAAGGCCCCTGAACAGTAATCAATCATGAAGTACATATATAACAGTATTCAATCCAGAAGAACACATGGAAGAGTGTAATTCAACTCATAAGTAACACATTGTAGAGACAGTAATTCATCAAAAGTTCACATTGTAACTATAATTAAGCATTAAGTATCTACTATACGGTATTTAATAAATAAGGTATACGTGCGTAGCAGTACAAATTAATTATAAAGATGTCCGTGTACAGCTATTTTATAATCACTTTTGTATTAAATATTGTACATGGGAAGAATCATACAGATAACATAATTCAAGACAGTATACATGAACAGTAATCCATAATAACTAACACGTGTACAGTACTTTATCCATCAAGTACAGACGTTAACAAGAAATTAATCAATTAGCTACACGTCACGCAGGGGGGGGGGGGGGGTAAAACCAGGTACACTAAATCAACTAGGTGGTCACACATGGATCAGTTAATATTATCTCAGGAGTACAGCACCATCGTACAAGTAATCAAGGTCAATACATACAGTAAATGCAATTCATGATCGATTCAATTAATCAATAATTATTCGAGACAAATGCACTCAGTAATCTGTCAACTTCATTCAAATATACACGTGGAATATAGTGTATGCACTACATAAGCGTATAAACCAATGTTCACGAATTTCTGATCAATAAGTATCATCTATGTAGCAGTAATCAATCGTAGCGGTACTATCCATGTACAGAAAATACGTCTTTAGGAACACATAATACAGTAAATCAATCAATCATAAGTACCAAATGTACAGTAATCAATCATAAGTGCACACTGTAATCAGTAATTATTTCAAAAGTACCAGCATAGTACAGTAATATAAACCATTAGTACACCACATGAGTACAGTAATTAAACATAACTCCAACATCATGCGCGTAAACTGTAAAGGTCCTTTAATCTGCCATACAACACGTAACACCGTTAATCAATATCAACAAGTAACAGCATGTACCAGTAAGCAAGTCATAAAATTGACCACCTGTAACAGATAAACCAAGTTCATAAGATAGGCGATCTGTAGCAGGAAGTCACTCATAAGTCACTCTCATTTACAGTAATCAATCATAAGGTACACCAGCATGTCAAAAGTAATATCAATCATTTCGTAAACATGGTAACAGTAATAAAATCATAAGTATACATGTTACATGTACGTAAATTCGCATTAGTTACTCACACACAGTACATTTAATTAATAACTCATACGTAGTTCACATACTTTTAATATATAGTAAGTGATTCACACGTACACGATGTTTAAATAATAAAGCATTACGTATAGCGTGTAACTGTACTTAATCATTAAGTACATAATGTAACAGTAATCAATAATAAGTACTATACTCATGTATACTCAGTAATTGCAATCATATGTACAAATGTACAGGTAAATAAATTAATCATAAGTACACGACGTACAATAAATTAATCAATAAAGTAACAAGTGGTACAGTACTTAATCATAAGTACAACATGTACAGTTAATTCAATACATAAGTACGACGTGTACAGTAAATCAAATATAAGTATAACTGTGAGACGAGTAATCAATCATATTCAGTACAAAATATTCTCAGTAATTCTCATCATACTGTACACACTCGTACTAAGTATTCTGTAATCATAAGTATAACATACAGTACTGTCATCTCTCAATCTAAGCTATCTCGTGGTTACATCACATTAATCATAAGTACACACATATTACATATATATCTCAATCATAAGATTCCTCTCACGTTAGTACAATCTAATTCTAATCTCTCAAGCTCATCATACTGTGTAAGTTAATTAAAATCATTAGTACATCGTAAGCAGTAATTTAATCATAAGTACACATGTACAGTAATTAATCATAAGTACACATGTACAGTAATTAATCATAAGTACACATGTACAGTAATTAATCATAAGTACACATGTACAGTAATCAATCATAAGTACACATGTACAGTAATTAATCATAAGTACACATGTACAGTAATTAATCATAAGTACACATGTACAGTAATTAATCATAAGTACACATGTACAGTAATTAATCATAAGTACACATGTACAGTAATTAATCATAAGTACACATGTACAGTAATTAATTAAGTACAATCATAAGTACACATGTACAGTAATTAATCAAGTACACATGTACAGTAATTAATCATAAGTACAATGTACAGTAATTAATCATAAGTACACATGTACAGTAATTAATCATAAGTACACATGTACAGTAATTAATCATAAGTACAGTAACATGTACAGTAATTAATCATAAGTACAAATGTACAGTAATTAATCATAAGTACACATGTACAGTAATCAATCATAAGTACACATGTACAGTAATTAATCATAAGTACACATGTACAGTAATTAATCATAAGTAAGTACAGTAACAACATAAGTACACATGTAATTAATCATAAGTACACATGTACAGTAATTAATCATAAGTACAGTAATTAATCATAAGTACACATGTACAGTAATTAATCAAGTACATGTACAGTATAAGTACACATGTACAGTAATTAATCAATCATGTACAGTAATAATACAGTACACATGTACAGTAATAATCAATCATACAGTAATTAATCATAAGTACACATGTACAGTAATTAATCATAAGTACAAATGTACAGTGTAATCATAAGTACACATGTACAGTAAGTAATCATAAATACAGTAATTAATCATAAGTACACGTGTACAGTAATTAATCATAAGTACACATGTACAGTAATAATCATAAGTACACATGTACAGTAATTAATCATAAGTAAGTACACATGTACAGTATTAATCATAAGTACACATGTACAGTAATTAATCATAAGTACACATGTACAGTAATTAATCATAAGTACACATGTACAGTAATTAATCATAAGTACACATGTACAGTAATTAATCATAAGTACACATGTACAGTAATTAATCATAAGTACACATGTACAGTAATTAATCATAAGTACACATGTACAGTAATTAATCATAAGTACACATGTACAGTAATTAATCATAAGTACACATGTACAGTAATTAATCATAAGTACACATGTACAGTAATTAATCATAAGTACACATGTACAGTAATTAACATAAGTACACACAGTAATTAATCATAAGTACACATGTACAGTAATTAATCATAAGTAGTACATGTACAGTAATTAATCATAACATGTAATTAATCATAATGTACACACATGTACAGTAATTAATCATAAGTACACATGTACAGTAATTAATCATAAGTACACATGTACAGTAATTAATCATAAGTATACATGTACAGTAATTAATCATAAGTACACATGTACAGTAATTAATCATAAGTACACATGTACAGTAATTAATCATAAGTACACATGTACAGTAATTAATCATAAGTACACATGTACAGTAATAATCATAAGTATGTACAGTAATCAACATAAGTACACGTGTACATAATTAATCATAAGTACACATGTACAGTAATTCAATCATAAGTACACATGTACAGTAATTAATCATAAGTACACATGTACAGTAATAATCATAAGTACACATGTACAGTAATTAATCATAAGTACACATGTACAGTAATTAATCATAAGTACACATGTACAGTAATTAATCATAAGTACACATGTACAGTAATTAATCATAAGTACACATGTACAGTAATTAATCATAAGTACACATGTACAGTAATTAATCATAAGTACACATGTACAGTATTAATCATAAGTACACATGTACAGTAATTAATCATAAGTCATAAGTACACATGTACAGTAATTAATCATAAGTACACATGTACAGTAATTAATCATAAGTACACATGTACAGTAAATTAATCATGTAAGTACACATGTACAGTAACAGTAATCATAAGTACATGTACAGTACATAATCAATGTACAGTAATCAATCATAAGTACAGTACAGTAATTAATAAGTACACGTGTACAGTAATAATCATAAGTACACATGTACAGTAAGTAATCAATCATAAGTACACATGTACAGTAATCAATCATAAGTACACATGTACAGTAATCATAAGTAATCATAAGTACACATGTACAGTAATTAATCATAAGTACACATGTACAGTAATTAATCATAAGTACAAATGTACAGTAATTAATCATAAGTACACATGTACAGTAATTAATCATAAGTACACATGTACAGTAATTAATCATAAGTACACATGTACAGTAATTAATCATAAGTACACATGTACAGTAATTAATCTGTACTGTACATGTGTACTTATGATTAATTACTGTACATGTGTACTTATGATTAATTACTGTACACATGTGTACTTATGATTAATTACTGTACATGTGTACTTATGATTGATTACTGTACATGTGTACTTATGATTAATTACTGTACATGTGTACTTATGATTAATTACTGTACATGTGTACTTATGATTAATTACTGTACATGTGTACTAATGATTAATTACTGTACATGTGTACTTATGATTAATTACTGTACATGTGTACTAATGATTAATTACTGTACATGTGTACTTATGATTAATTACTGTACATGTGTACTTATGATTAATTACTGTACATGTGTACTTATGATTAATTACTGTACATGTGTACTTATGATTAATTACTGTACACGTGTACTTATGATTGATTACTGTACATGTGTACTTATGATTAATTACTGTACATGTATTATGATTACTGTACATGTGTACTTATGATTATTACTGTACATGTGTACTTATGATTGATTACTGTACATGTGTACTTATGATTGATTACTGTACATGTGTACTTATGATTAATTACTGTACATGTGTACTTATGATTAATTACTGTACATGTGTACTTATGATTAATTACTGTACATGTGTACTTATGATTAATTACTGTACATGTGTACTTATGATTGATTACTGTACACGTGTACTTATGATTGATTACTGTACATGTGTACTTATGATTAATTACTGTACACGTGTACTTATGATTATTACTGTACATCTGTACTTATGATTAATTACTGTACATGTGTACTTATGATTATTATTACTGTACATGTGTACTTATGATTGAATACTGTACATGTGTACTTATGATTGATTACTGTACATGTGTACTTATGATTGATTACTGTACATGTGTACTTATGATTAATTACTGTACATGTGTACTTATGATTGATTACTGTACATGTGTACTTATGATTAATTACTGTACATGTGTACTTATGATTAATTACTGTACATGTGTACTTATGATTGATTACTGTACATTTGTACTTATGATTGATTACTGTACATGTGTACTTATGATTAATTACTGTACATGTGTACTTATGATTAATTACTGTACATGTGTACTTATGATTGATTACTGTACATGTGTACTTATGATTAATTACTGTACATGTGTACTTATGATTAATTACTGTACATGTGTACTTATGATTAATTACTGTACATGTGTACTTATGATTAATTACTGTACACGTGTACTTATGATTAATTACTGTACATGTGTACTTATGATTGATTACTGTACATGTGTACTTATGATTAATTACTGTACATGTGTACTTATGATTGATTACTGTACATGTGTACTTATGATTAATTACATGTGTACATGATGTTACTGTACATGTGTACTAATGATTACTACTGTACACGTGTACTTATGATTAATTACTGTACATGTGTACTTATGATTAATTACTGTACACGTGTACTTATGATTAATTACTGTACATGTGTACTTATGATTATTACTGTACATGTGTACTTATGATTAATTACTGTACATGTGTACTTATGATTGATTACTGTACATGTGTACTTATGATTGATACTGTACATGTGTACTTATGATTGAATTACTGTACATGTGTACTTATGATTAATTACTGTACATGTACATGATTATTACTGTACAGTGTACTTATGATTAATTACTGTACATGTGTACTTATGATTAATTACTGTACATGTGTACTTATGATTAATTACTGTACATGTGTACTTATGATTGATTACTGTACATGTGTACTTATGATTGATTACTGTACATGTGTACTTATGATTAATTACTGTACATTTGTACTTATGATTGATTACTGTACATGTGTACTTATGATTGATTACTGTACATGTGTACTTATGATTAATTACTGTACATGTGTACTTATGATTAATTACTGTACATGTGTACTTATGATTAATTACTGTACATGTGTACTTATGATTAATTACTGTACATGTGTACTTATGATTAATTACTGTACATGTGTACTTATGATTAATTACTGTACATGTGTACTTATGATTAATTACTGTACATGTGTACTTATGATTGATTACTGTACATGTGTACTTATGATTGATTACTGTACATGTGTACTTATGATTGATTACTGTACATGTGTACTTATGATTAATTACTGTACATGTGTACTTATGATTAATTACTGTACATGTGTACTTATGATTAATTACTGTACATGTGTACTTATGATTAATTACTGTACATGTGTACTTATGATTGATTACTGTACATGTGTACTTATGATTAATTACTGTACATTTGTACTTATGATTGATTACTGTACATGTGTACTTATGATTGATTACTGTACATGTGTACTTATGATTATTACTGTACATGTGTACTTATGATTAATTACTGTACATGTGTACTTATGATTAATTACTGTACATGTGTACTTATGATAATTACTGTACATGTGTACTTATGATTGATTACTGTACATGTGTACTTATGATTAATTACTGTACATGTGTACTTATGATTGATTACTGTACATGTGTACTTATGATTAATTACTGTACAGTGTACTTATGATTAATTACTGTACATGTGTACTTATGATTAATTACTGTACATGTGTACTTATGATTAATTACTGTACATGTGTACTTATGATTTATTACTGTACATGTGTACTTATGATTAATTACTGTACATGTGTACTTATGATTAATTACTGTACATGTGTACTTATGATTGATTACTGTACATGTGTACTTATGATTAATTACTGTACATGTGTACTTATGATTAATTATTGTACATGTGTACTTATGATTAATTACTGTACATGTGTACTTATGATTGATTACTGTACATGTGTACTTATGATTAATTACTGTACATGTGTACTTATGATTGATTACTGTACATGTGTACTTATGATTAATTACTGTACATGTGTACTTATGATTAATTACTGTACATGTGTACTTATGATTGATTACTGTACATGTGTACTTATGATTAATTACTGTACATGTGTACTTATGATTAATTACTGTACATGTGTACTTATGATTAATTACTGTACATGTATAGTTATTATTAATTACTGTACATGTGTACTTATGATTAATTACTGTACATGTGTACTTATGATTAATTACTGTACATGTGTACTTATGATTAATTACTGTACATGTGTACTTATGATTAATTACTGTACATGTGTACTTATGATTAATTACTGTACATGTGTACTTATGATTAATTACTGTACATGTGTACTTATGATTAATTACTGTACATGTGTACTTATGATTAATTACTGTACATGTGTACTTATGATTGATTACTGTACATGTGTACTTATGATTAATTACTGTACATGTGTACTTATGATTAATTACTGTACATGTGTACTTATGATTAATTACTGTACATGTGTACTTATGATTAATTACTGTACATGTGTACTTATGATTAATTACTGTACATGTGTACTTATGATTAATTACTGTACATGTGTACTTATGATTAATTACTGTACATGTTATATGATTAATTACTGTACATGTGTACTTATGATTAATTACTGTACATGTGTACTTATGATTAATTACTGTACATGTGTACTTATGATTAATTACTGTACATGTGTACTTATGATTAATTACTGTACATGTGTACTTATGATTAATTACTGTACATGTGTACTTATGATTAATTACTGTACATGTGTACTTATGATTGATTACTGTACATGTGTACTTATGATTAATTACTGTACATGTGTACTTATGATTAATTACTGTACATGTGTACTAATGATTGATTACTGTACATGTGTACTTATGATTAATTACTGTACATGTGTACTTATGATTAATTACTGTACATGTGTACTTATGATTGATTACTGTACATGTGTACTTATGATTAATTACTGTACATGTGTACTTATGATTAATTACTGTACATGTGTACTTATGATTGATTACTGTACATGTGTACTTATGATTAATTACTGTACATGTGTACTTATGATTAATTACTGTACATGTGTACTTATGATTGATTACTGTACATGTGTACTTATGATTAATTACTGTACATGTGTACTTATGATTGATTACTGTACATGTGTACTTATGATTGATTACTGTACATGTGTACTTATGATTAATTACTGTACATGTGTACTTATGATTGATTACTGTACATGTGTACTTATGATTGATTACTGTACATGTGTACTTATGATTAATTACTGTACATGTGTACTTATGATTAATTACTGTACATGTGTACTTATGATTAATTACTGTACATGTGTACTTATGATTAATTACTGTACATGTGTACTTATGATTGATTACTGTACATGTGTACTTATGATTAATTACTGTACATGTGTACTTATGATTAATTACTGTACATGTGTACTTATGATTAATTACTGTACATGTGTACTTATGATTAATTAATGTACATGTGTACTTATGATTAATTACTGTACATGTGTACTTATGATTAATTACTGTACATGTGTACTTATGATTAATTACTGTACACGTGTACTTATGATTAATTAATGTACATGTGTACTTATGATTAATTACTGTACATGTGTACTTATGATTAATTACTGTACATGTATAGTTATTATTAATTACTGTACATGTGTACTTATGATTAATTACTGTACATGTGTACTTATGATTAATTACTGTACATGTGTACTTATGATTAATTACTGTACATGTGTACTTATGATTAATTACTGTACATGTGTACTTATGATTAATTACTGTATTACTGTACATGTGTACTTATGATTAATTACTGTACATGTGTACTTATGATTGATTACTGTACATGTGTACTTATGATTAATTACTGTACATGTGTACTTATGATTAATTACTGTACATGTGTACTTATGATTAATTACTGTACATGTGTACTTATGATTAATTACTGTACATGTGTACTTATGATTAATTACTGTACATGTGTACTTATGATTAATTACTGTACATGTGTACTTATGATTGATTACTGTACATGTGTACTTATGATTATTACTGTACAGTGTATTATGATTGATTACTGTACATGTGTACTTATGATTAATTACTGTACATGTGTACTTATGATTGATTACTGTACATGTGTACTTATGATTAATTACTGTACATGTGTACTTATGATTATTACTGTACATGTGTACTTATGATTAATTACTGTACAGTGTACTTATGATTATTACTGTACATGTGTACTTATGATTATTACTGTACATGTACTTATGATTGATTACTGTACATGTGTACTTATGATTAATTTGATTAATTACTGTACATTTGTACTTATGATTGATTACTGTACATGTGTACTTATGATTAATTACTGTACATGTGTACTTATGATTAATTACTGTACATGTGTACTTATGATTAATTACTGTACATGTGTACTTATGATTAATTACTGTACATGTGTACTTATGATTAATTACTGTACATGTGTACTTATGATTAATTACTGTACATGTGTACTTATGATTAATTACTGTACATGTGTACTTATGATTAATTACTGTACATGTGTACTTATGATTGATTACTGTACATGTGTACTTATGATTAAATACTGTACATGTGTACTTATGATTGATTACTGTACATGTGTACTTATGATTAATTACTGTACATGTGTACTTATGATTGATTACTGTACATGTGTACTTATGATTGATTACTGTACATGTGTACTTATGATTGATTACTGTACATGTGTACTTATGATTAATTACTGTACATGTGTACTTATGATTGATTACTGTACATGTGTACTTATGATTAATTACTGTACATGTGTACTTATGATTAATTACTGTACATGTGTACTTATGATTAATTACTGTACATGTGTACTTATGATTAATTACTGTACATGTGTACTTATGATTAATTACTGTACATGTGTACTTATGATTAATTACTGTACATGTGTACTTATGATTAATTACTGTACATGTGTACTTATGATTAATTACTGTACATGTGTACTTATGATTAATTACTGTACATGTGTACTTATGATTGATTACTGTACATGTGTACTTATGATTAATTACTGTACATGTGTACTTATGATTAATTACTGTACATGTGTACTTATGATTGATTACTGTACATGTGTACTTATGATTAATTACTGTACATGTGTACTTATGATTAATTACTGTACATGTGTACTTATGATTAATTACTGTACATGTGTACTTATGATTAATTACTGTACATGTGTACTTATGATTAATTACTGTACATGTGTACTTATGATTGATTACTGTACATGTGTACTTATGATTGATTACTGTACATGTGTACTTATGATTGATTACTGTACATGTGTACTTATGATTAATTACTGTACATGTGTACTTATGATTAATTACTGTACATGTGTACTTATGATTAATTACTGTACATGTGTACTTATGATTAATTACTGTACATGTGTACTTATGATTAATTACTGTACATGTGTACTTATGATTAATTACTGTACATGTGTACTTATGATTAATTACTGTACATGTGTACTTATGATTAATTACTGTACACGTGTACTTATGATTAATTACTGTACATGTGTACTTATGATTGATTACTGTACATGTGTACTTATGATTAATTACTGTACATGTGTACTTATGATTAATTACTGTACATGTGTACTTATGATTAATTACTGTACATGTGTACTTATATTGATTACTGTACATGTGTACTTATGATTAATTACTGTACATGTGTACTTATGATTGATTACTGTACATGTGTACTTATGATTAATTACTGTACATGTGTACTTATGATTAATTACTGTACATGTGTACTTATGATTAATTACTGTACATGTGTACTTATGATTAATTACTGTACATGTGTACTATATGCTTAATTACTGTACATATGTGTACTTATGATTAATTACTGTACATGTGTACTTATGATTGATTACTGTACATGTGTACTTATGATTAATTACTGTACATGTGTACTTATGATTAATTACTGTACATGTGTACTTATGATTAATTACTGTACATGTGTACTTTGATTAATTACTGTACATGTACTTATGATTAATTACTGTACATGTGTACTTATGATTAATTAATCTGTACATGTGTACTTATGATTAATTACTGTACATGTGTACTTATGATTGATTACTGTACATGTGTACTTATGATTAATTACTGTACATGTGTACTTATGATTAATTACTGTACATGTGTACTTATGATTAATTACTGTACATGTGTACTTATGATTAATTACTGTACATGTGTACTTATGATTAATTACTGTACATGTGTACTTATGATTAATTACTGTACATGTGTACTTATGATTGATTACTGTACATGTGTACTTATGATTGATTACTGTACATTTGTACTTATGATTGATTACTGTACATGTGTACTTATGATTGATTACTGTACATGTGTACTTATGATTAATTACTGTACATGTGTACTTATGATTAATTACTGTACATGTGTACTTATGATTAATTACTGTACATGTGTACTTATGATTAATTACTGTACATGTGTACTTATGATTAATTACTGTACATGTGTACTTATGATTAATTACTGTACATGTGTACTTATGATTAATTACTGTACATGTGTACTTATGATTGATTACTGTACATGTGTACTTATGATTAATTACTGTACATGTGTACTTATGATTAATACTGTACATGTTACTTATTGTTACTGTACATGTGTACTTATGATTAATTACTGTACATGTGTACTTATGATTAATTACTGTACATGTGTACTTATGATTAATTACTGTACACGTGTACTTATGATTGATTACTGTACATGTGTACTTATGATTGATTACTGTACATGTGTACTTATGATTAATTACTGTACATGTGTACTTATGATTAATTACTGTACACGTGTACTTATGATTAATTACTGTACATGTGTACTTATGATTAATTACTGTACATGTGTACTTATGATTAATTACTGTACATGTGTACTTATGATTAATTACTGTACATGTGTACTTATGATTAATTACTGTACATGTGTACTTATGATTAATTACTGTACACGTGTACTTATGATTAATTACTGTACATGTGTACTTATGATTAATTACTGTACATGTGTACTTATGATTAATTACTGTACATGTGTACTTATGATTAATTACTGTACATGTGTACTTATGATTGATTACTGTACATGTGTACTTATGATTAATTACTGTACATGTGTACTTATGATTGATTACTGTACATGTGTACTTATGATTAATTACTGTACATGTGTACTTATGATTAATTACTGTACATGTGTACTTATGATTAATTACTGTACATGTGTACTTATGATTAATTACTGTACATGTGTACTTATGATTAATTACTGTACATGTGTACTTATAATTAAGTACTGTACATGTGTACTTATGTGTTACTGTACATGTGTACTTATGATTGATTACTGTACATGTGTACTTATGATTAATTACTGTACACGTGTACTTATGATTGATTACTGTACATGTGTACTTATGATTAATTACTGTACATGTGTACTTATGATTAATTACTGTACATGTGTACTTATGATTGATTACTGTACATGTGTACTTATGATTAATTACTGTACATGTGTACTTATGATTAATTACTGTATACTTATGATTAATTACTGTACATGTGTACTTATGATTAATTACTGTACATGTGTACTTATGATTAATTACTGTACATTTGTACTTATGATTGATTACTGTACATGTGTACTTATGATTAATTACTGTACATGTGTACTTATGATTGATTACTGTACATGTGTACTTATGATTAATTACTGTACATGTGTACTTATGATTAATTACTGTACATGTGTACTTATGATTAATTACTGTACATGTGTACTTATGATTAATTACTGTACATGTGTACTTATGATTAATTACTGTACATGTGTACTTATGATTAATTACTGTACATGTGTACTTATGATTAATTACTGTACATGTGTACTTATGATTAATTACTGTACATGTGTACTAATGATTAATTACTGTACATGTGTACTTATGATTAATTACTCTACGAGCAAGGGACAGGGTTCGGCATACAAGAAGTTCGACCACAATGTGTAATGGCGGACAGCGAACGAGTTTGAACACTCCACATGCATTTCACCACTATGGGCTTTTCTGGCATATTACAGTAAAACCAGCTGATCTAATTTCCATTAGAACTGTTTTTTCCGATATATGTACAAATTTTAATGTTAATTTAGCCTGAATTGTCCCTTTAAACTGAGTGCAACAGAACTAAACAGGTAAATAAGCCTTTTGATGTACATCAAAATAGCCGTATAACTACACCGTGGCTTTGAAGTTTGGCGTCGCTCTGTATATAGTGGTCAAATGCAGGCTTGTGATTGGTTCAGATGAGATAGTCCTGGGGTGGATATAACGTCAGTAATAGTAACCCCTGGAGTATCGAGGATGACTGAAATGATATATTGCACTTCTGTAATAACTGTTCACAAGAAACACACGTATATAAATCGTCAAGCTTAAACCATCCAGTAACAGCAACTACGTATTTATTTCAGGGGAAAACTCCATATTCTGACCAACTAATTATATATAATAGCAATAATCAAGGACAATAAACATTCTGTCTGGATGATGGGTTTCCTAAAGAATACACCCACCCAACAAAAAATCAAACAAACAAACAATCTCTCTGAATCCCCTGCTGCAGCTGCAATATATCAAAAGTCTGTGTAAAGGGAGTAGAATTCTTGTCTCACTACTTTCCTAGTATATCAGTATTAATTTACAACCATATTTGCTTTATTAAATATTACTAAGGATTATTATATTGCAGCCTGATTTTACCATCTTTTCTTGTTAAAATGTTGTGTGCCACAATGACAATGAAGATAATTAATTTTACCTGTTTTTAAAATCATTAATTTGAAACAGGAAGCACGTTTTTCTCTTTCAAATTGTGCTATTACTCGTCGCTGTTGTAAAACCCGTTCTATGTTGGCACCTATAGCTAGGGGTCCCCTCTATCTGCCGTCCACCAAATTAGGTTTCTGTTTTATCATATATGTCACGAGAGTGATTATAATATGGGTATTGGTTCACGAGTACACAAATAGAATCCAACAGCTATTAACAGTTGACAATATTTATTACACACAAACGGAGACAGATAACCCTGAAATAAAAAGAACAATACCTGACAATATATAGGGACACATAAATGAACCGACTACTATATCTTCTATATTTATACTGTAAGGTATAAAATATAAACAGGTATCTATTTATTATATTATAATAGTAAAATGTATTTTAATTTCCGAGTTACATATATTTACAAATAACATTTAATTTACTGTCACATGACTCTATGCATTACCCTAACCTCACCGACCAAGGACAGGGTCATGCAGGGTCAATGTGACACATTCAACCAATCCATTCTCTCGCCTCTCATACGTCATCATAACAACTTACACACACAGATTTACATGTACAGGACATTACATGACACAGGGACATGTAAATTCAGACAGACACAGGGACATGTAAATTAAGACAATACACAGCGCATGTAGTTAAAACACCATATATAATACATATTATATATATGGTGAATTTAAACACCGCGACATATAGATATGTTCGTTCGCAATGACACTACATCAGAAACAAGTTTAACTCAGTCTCAATGAATCCCATCTTTATCGACAACGTTTTACAAATCGGATCGATTTAAGATTTCTGTTCGGCGACATCTGTTAATGCGGAGACACGTTAAATTGATTGCCACATCTACTTCCCGATACACCCAGTCGTTATCTATCGAACAGCCTCCGAAGCCTTTAGTTGTACCAAACGCGTGAACTACTTACGCTTACAGAAACATCAACGTAGAACTCTATCAAAAGAACTACTAAAGTGAACTCTAAAGAAGTTTGAAATTTCAAATACTCATGGACATTATAATTTCAGAGTGGATATATACCATTTGTGGACTTTGAGTTTACGTTGGAACCGTGATTTTCAAATACGTTTGGAAAAAGGAACTTGAAAAGAAACTATCCGAGAAGGACCAAGGTTTAGCTGAGCCGTTTGTGTTTGTAGGCCAATTCACGGGAACTGTAACATCCACGTCTAAAAGTAAACGAGATTATTCGTGGAAAGGTTTGTGTTCTTAGAAAACAACGTCAGTAATTAGAGAAGTGTTAACTCACGACCACGGACCGTATACAGGCTGTGAGGGGGAATACATCGCCATCTGTCCATAAGACTGGTAGTACCATGTTGAGGAAGAAAAAACCAGCGTGACCCGATCGGTAGCCTAGAACTCGGTGGCGCAGTGCAAATGACCAAGTCCTTCCGGGTCAAGAGAATCAGTTACAAGAAAATTCTGAAATACGTCATCTTGATTATTCTTGGAATAGCAATCCACTCCATATACCGGGAGATATTTCAGGTAAATATATTATTGGTGACAAAGGGGAAAATTCGAGTTGTTGAAACCGTGCACCCTTCATGAACATGTCCATGGCGGATCTAGGAGATTTTAAAAAAGATACATTTATATAAATATGTAACAAGAATTTACTCCATGATGTTAAGGAAGTATTTCCACCATTATTGTATAATTTGTGAGCATAGTCTGAATTTACTTTGTAACAATTATACAGTTTGTTTATAATTCAATCGCTTTTCAAACGATAACTCTCTTTATCGTAGGCTCATCATGTCGAGGAACTGCAACAAAACAAAGAACCAATCGAAGATAGCATCAACCTTCAAAGTAAAAACGAGCCACTCCACGACGCGGCGCCAGTGGAAGTTCCGGTTAACCAAGAGCCACCTGGCGGTCGGATACTGGATGATGTAAACGGTAACCATCATGAAAGTGTTGATAGAAAAGCTGAAGATATGGCCGAAAGGATATTCAGAGAAAATGAGCACAATATGGCCCAAAACCAAGAAACTTTTGGTAAGCCCTTAGATCAAAATCAAGTTTTCAAAGAAGCAAACGAGGAGAATGTGGCAGAGCATCGGGCTGAAGAAAGTGCCAGAATTATAGAGGCTGATGAGATCCCGGCTCCAGTTGACCAAGCTCCATTTGAACAAATTGTAGATTTGAAAGAGGATGTTTTGGAAAACGAGAACATTAATCGAGCGGAACAGGAAATTCAAAAGGAGATAGGAAATATAATGGAGGATACTTACGATGAAATCAAGAATCCTGCTGGAGTCCAGGAGGAGCCGCCACCCAACAATCCGGAAGTGGAACCCGCCAAGGAAGTGCAGAAAATCCAGGAGGCGGTAAAGAAAGTTGAGGAGATTCCCAAGAGTTATCGAGAAGTCGTGCGTCCTCACGATCATGGTCTGCCAAACCTCGTCACCGCTGCTCTTAAAAAAGACATCCTGAAAGTGGAGCAGCTGATCCTTTCGGTACAACGCTTCTTCCCAGACGAGAAGATTTATGTCTATGACATCGACCTTGAGCCACGACAACACAAATTGGTATGTGTTTAGATTGACCTTAATGTATCTGAAATTGTAAACATGAGCTAGCTCCACTGTAGCGCTAAACACACACTTTCATATTCGTTTTTGCAGTCAATTGATAAGGATGTTAAGTACATATCTCTCATCCTTCCTTTCTTCCTTCCTTCCGTGTGTTTAAATTTTGTTTCAACTTTCAGTTGTCAGCTATGTGCAATGTACGCATGCGTCACCTTTTGTTGGACGTATTTCCTAAGTTTGTGCAGAACGTCACCAACTTCCATTGGCGGCCTCTTGTTATGCACGTACGTATTCTACACTAATTACAACAGTTGATATAAGTCTTCTCGAAAGAATATATTAAAGATTGGCCCGTAGGGAGTTAAGTGCTTTGTTTACGTTCGTTTGAAAAAAGAGAATAAAATGAAAAAATATTATAACAATATTGAAAATATTGAAAATAGAAGTACTTATTAACCCGAGATGCAATGCTTTTAACTTCCTGATAGCAACTGGCTATTTAAGAGTTTTTGACAAATAAGTTCTTATAAAAGATCAATGTATGATCTGTAGATTATAAGTGTTAGAAATGTCAATCGATTTTTATCTATAATGTGTAAGTGTTTGGATGTCGGCATCCACTTGGTTCCACGATACTACACAGATTTGCAAATGTGTCCAAACACTATCGGCCCTTTATATTAATGTGGAAACGTCTATTTAGTTGTTTCCTTCATTTTAAAAGTATTTATTACATAACTTTTTTTTATAGCTTGCTGTAACCGAGTTTGAACACATCACCTGGTTGAACCACAAAATGCGTTTGAAGAATTCCAAGAAACTACTGTCGCAATACCCAAAAGCTCACGACACCAGTGTTCTGGTTTTAGGACATGCGGCCAGTTACACGACCTTCGCTGTTACACACCCCGACATGTACAAGTTCATCAAGACTGACAGAAAAGAGTTATCCAAACATCCACATATTGAAATATTCGCTTTAATCATGCACAATACGGCCGAGCTCAGAGAACATTTTATGAAGCACCTTCTCTCCTGCACTATGGATCCTGCGTGTCTTGCGCCCCCCGGATCTCGAACTAACTGTGATTTCGATTTTTCAGGAAGACTTTATGCCAAATGTCACCAATATGACGAATCTGCTATCAACATTTTGTTGAAAAACTGGTTTCAGTTTGATAAAGCAAAGTTTTCCGCTGGAAACTGCTGTTTTAGCGATTACGACCCTAATGAACGAATACGGCCCCAGATATGTCATAGACGAATCGACGAAAAGATAGAAAGATTTGTAAACAGATTCTTTATCATAAACAATAACATAATACAATTGTACATGCCAGACTCTTCGTGGCCTAGTAAGAACTAAAGGGAGATTACCGATATACGTTTCTCCGAATATGAACACTTTTAGAGGAACATAAAAAATAACGGTATACAATTGATTTTTCTGAATCGATACTAGATTGATTAGAGCAATTCAGTTGAAAAAAAATTTACTATGCCCATCTCATGTTAAGAAAATCTAGCACAACAAAATTATATAATGCAGATTTCTATTTGTTCCCGTAACAAAAGATACATAGGAAGAGAGGAAAAGCGCGCGCGCGCGCGCGAGAGAGAGAGAGAGAGAGAGAGAGAGAGAGAGAGAGAGAGAGAGAGAGAGAGAGTTCTTTAATCCTAGCGGCGAGAGAGAAATTTTGATACTCCGGCAGAGCCCGGACAAATGAACAGTTGCGTTATTTAAGTTAACTTACTTGAACTATAAATGTAGCGAGTACTTTATGTCACAGTACTGATGTTTGGAAGATCGTTATCCAGTAGGAAGTATTGAATCGTGAAGAAAGCATAAGAAACATTCTACATACTGTACGACAAACATATCAAGCCGTAAACCTAATACCTGTAATGTTTTTTAAATCCTTATATTATCCCTATAAAGTGGTCCTCGGATGCCCTGGTACCGACAAACGAGAAAAACGTAGTGGATAAATGAATCAAAAGCTGAACACTGTTTGGCTTAATTCTGCTTAGCTCACGTTATTGAATCGCCACACAGTATCGGAAGGATCCGAGTTCGATTCACCACCATGTTTTTCTAACAATATATGTATTATATAATAGTTATTTGACAAGCAATATCAATACTTTGTTTTTTATGTGATGATATAGGTTTCTTGATTTTTTTACTGTGTGTAACAGCATTCAAAGAATTCATCAGAAAAAAATGTGCTTATGTTAACGATATATTTGTTATTACGAATGGTAAACCATGGAAGCTCTAATAGGCAGAGAGTCCCGGTAGATTACTAGCAATAAAAAAAGACTTTATTTTGAAACAGTTTTCTGACAGGCAATCGGAACATCTCGCTTACTTCTGTGAGTTCCGGAGAAAATGAAGAGGACTGACGAAGTGAAACGAAGGGGAGTAACTCTGATAGATCAGAATGGATGGACGAAAAAATCCCAAAATGATTGTTGTCCTGTCTGAATAGATATAACATAGTGTATCTGATGATGTGTATTTTAATCAGATTGCTAAGTGTTGTGGTGTTGACACATCATCTACTTCTGTGTTATTGAATTCCAAATATCTTACACATTTTATTCTTTATTGTTTCTCGTCATCCCTTCATCTTGTACAAGGTAATTTACAGAACATTGTCTACATTTGGAGCGTATATCACCTAATCCTAATTCATCCATAGTTTACTCATTTATGGGAGTGACCAGTTGGTATAACAGAAAACAATTCTTTATTGCTCAAATATATGTACTATATATATGTACTTATATATTTACATATGTACCTGTATAAAGGTTAACATATGTACCTTTATACAGATTAATATATGTACCTATAAACATATTAACATATGAATAACTGTGTATTTGAACATTTTCTGTTAGTTAAATGTATTATTTGAAATGTTGACTTTCAGTAATACAAATAATGTAATAATAAACCATTTCCGTAGATTGTTGTAATGGAGTTTTAGTCATTGTATTTTAAATACTTTTACCTAAAAGCAATCCCTGAATTGCAGCTCCACAGACGTCATCAGCCAGGTCCTCTTCTCCCTGAACGTTTCGACTCCTAACCTGGAACGTCCTTTTTAGCTCACCTGGCCCGAAGGGCCGGTGAGCTTATGTCATGGCGCGGCGTCCGTCGTCCGTCGTCCGTCCGTCCGTCTGTCCGTCAACATTTCCTTTAAATCGCTACTAGTCATAGAGTTCTGCATGGATTGTAACCAAATTTGGCCACAAACATCCTTGGGGGAAGGGGAACAGAACTTGTATAAATTTTGGCTCTGACACCCCGGGGGCAGGAGGGGCGGGGCCCAATAGGGGAAATAGAGGTAAATCCTTTAAATCGCTACTTGTCATAGAGTTCTACATGGATTGTAACCAAATTTGGCCACAAACATCCTTGGGGGAAGGGGAACAGAACTTGTATAAATTTTGGCTCTGACCCCCCGGGGGCAGGAGGGGCGGGGCCCAATAGGGGAAATAGAGGTAAATCCTATAAATTGCTACTAGTCGTAGAGTTCTGCATGGATTGTAACCAAATTTGGCCAGAAACATCCTTGGGGGAAGGGGAACAGAACTTGTATAAATTTTGGCTCTGACCCCCCGGGGGCAGGAGGGGCGGGGCCCAATAGGGGAAATAGAAGTAAATCCTTTAAATCGCTACTTGTCATAGAGTTCTACATGGATTGTAACCAAATTTGGCCACAAACATCCTTGGGGGAAGGGGAACAGAACTTGTATAAATTTTGGCTCTGACCCCCCGGGGGCAGGAGGGGCGGGGCCCAATAGGGGAAATAGAGGTAAATCCTATAAATTGCTACTAGTCGTAGAGTTCTGCATGGATTGTAACCAAATTTGGCCAGAAACATCCTTGGGGGAAGGGGAACAGAACTTGTATAAATTTTGGCTCTGACCCCCCCCCCCCCCCCGGGGCAGGAGGGGCGGGGCCCAATAGGGGAAATAGAAGTAAATCCTTTAAATCGCTACTTGTCATAGAGTTCTACATGGATTGTAACCAAATTTGGCCACAAACATCCTTGGGGGAAGGGGAACAGAACTTGTATAAATTTTGGCTCTGACCCCCCGGGGGCAGGAGGGGCGGGGCCCAATAGGGGAAATAGAGGTAAATCCTATAAATTGCTACTAGTCGTAGAGTTTTGCATGGATTGTAACCAAATTTGGCCAGAAACATCCTTGGGGGAAGGGGAACAGAACTTGTATAAATTTTGGCTCTGGCCCTCCGGGGGCTGGAGGGGTGGGGCCCAATAGGGGAAATAGAGGTAAATCCTTTAAATCGCTACTAGTCATAGAGTTCTGCATGGAATGTAACCAAATTTGGCCAGAAATATCCTTGGGAGAATAAGAACTGAGTTTGTATAAATTTTGGCTCTGGTCCCCGGGGCAGGAGGGGCGGGGCCCAATAGGGGAATTATAGGTAAATTCTATAAATTGCTACTTAATTGTCCTAGAGTTTTGTATGGATTGTAACTAAATTTGGCCACAAACATCCTTGGGGGTAGGAGAACAGAACTTGTATAAATTTTGGCTCTGACCCCCTGTGGGCAGGAGGGGCGGGGCCCAATAGGGGAAATAGAGGTAAATTCTATCAATCGCTACTTGTCCTAGAGTTCTGCATGGATTGTAATCAAATTTGGCCACAAACATCCTTGGGGGAAGAGGAACAGAACTTGTATAAATTTTGGCTCTGATCCCCTGGGGGTAGGAGGGGCGGGGCCCAATAGGGGAAATAGAGGTAAATCCTTTAAATCGCTACTTCTCATAGAGTTCTGCATGGATTGTAACCAAATTTGGCCACAAACATCCTTGGGGGAAGGGGAACAGAACTTGTAGAAATTTTGGCTCTGATCCCCCGGGGGTAGGAGAGGTGGGGCCCAATAGGGGAAATAGAGGTAAATTCTTTAAATCGCTACTAGTCATAGAGTTCTGCATGGAATGTAACCAAATTTGGCCATGCAGAAACATCCTTTGTGGAAGGGGAACAGAACTTGTATAAATTTTGGCTCTGACCCCCAGGGGGCAGGAGGGGTGGGGCCCAATAGGGGATTTAGAGGTTAATATTAAAATTCCTTCAGAAAAGAAACAATGAACCTGTATTCAGAAAATTATTTGGCATTACAAACCAGGTGAGCGATACAGGCCCTCTGGGCCTCTTGTTTTCTGGTGTTCTCAGCGTTCTGAAGTGATCTCAGTTGTTTCCTGAGGTCGTCTCGCAGCTGTTGCAAACCGATCCTCTCCGTGATGTTCGACCTTCTGAACCGATTCCTTAATCTGGTGTTACCTTCTGTTCGGTTGGTGGGAATTAGCTTGCTTTTTCTGTTCGTCTGTGCCATATCTTTCACATCCCAATGTGTACATAATTGTTGTCAAGGACTTAATCGTTCTCTCCACTCCACCTTGCAGTGTTGTCTCCAGCATCGTATCCAAATCCTCATCTAGTTGTTTCCATGTGTCCTTGTCGTTTATGCGAGGCCACTTTTCTCCTCCTTTCGACTGTAGGTTCATCTGCTATAGTTCCTCGACCCTATTCTCCCTCAAGTGAACTCGCGGTGTCTCGCTGTGACGACACACCAGCGGAGAGGTCTTCAGCACTTTGTTGTAAATCCTGGCTGGGAACCTCCTGCGTCTCACCTGATGGTATACATGTATCTGTGCGCTGCTGCCGTTTCTCCTCAGTTTGGCACTTCGCTTTCGCCTGATGGATCCGTAAGCCTCGAAGTTTTTTGCAGACTTTCCCACAGTGGCACTTGAACTCTACTTCCTTTCCAGTCAAAGTCCGTTGGACGAGCCTAGCCTTTGCCGTGTTGTCTGTCCTCTCTATCTTTCATCCTCCCCCTCTCTCGGAAGACTCTGGGTGTGTTGCTCTGTATGTCAATTCGTAGCTGGTTGTAGGTTGTATCCTCGCGGGTACTGTGAAGTGCGAAGCTGCCCCACTTCATCCTGGTACTAGTCTGTTCCTAGATGCCATCTGTCTTTCCAGCGTCTCCAATATGTCCTTGGTTGCCATCCAGTCTCTCCTGGAAGTCACTGGCAGTCCAGTATAGTAATATTACCTAAATACAATCCCTGGTTTACAGCTCCACAGACGTCATCAGCGTCATCTGTGGATAGCTTCCAGTCCATGTCTTGTCGTCTCCACCACAGCCAGCTGGAAGACTTCTCTGCTGTTCTTGACATTCGGTCCACTGCTGCTTTCCTGTCTCTGCCCTTCACACCGAGTGCTGCAAACATTCTCCTTGTTGAATGTGCAGGAAACCATCTGCATCCGATCTCCATTTGGAAGACCCAAACACTCCACCCTAGGGCCCTGATGTCTCCTGCCAATTCTTCATACTTCCCCTTCTTTCGCTCAAATGCCTCCTCACATCTTTCTTCCCATGGAAATGTCAATTCCACTATGACCATTTTCTTTCCCTGTGTTGACCATATGAGGATATCTGGACGCAGATTGGTCTGGATGATGTCGGGAAATACCAGTCTCCTGTCTAGATCGACCCACATCTCCCGGTTATGTGCGCCGTCAAGGATTCCCCCTGGTGAACAGTTGAAGAAGTGTGTCCTCCATCTTCGACTCGTACAAAATTGATGAATGTACAATTCGTCGCAGGCTTCCGCTTCTTAATCCTCTCCCTCTCCAGGATGTCAGCCTGGCCCCGATTTCTCGAAATAAAAATTACTTAAGTCGTAAGTTTTCATATAAGTTACATAAGGAGAAAAACTTCAGTTTTGACTGAAGTCTGCACTTTTGTTTCGAGAAATCGGAGCACCTTATAATGGCGTCATCTGTAGCGTCCTTGCGTAAGAGCGATATTGCATCCTGATAGTACATGCGCAAGGTTTCCTGGTCAGTTGCACAATGGGCAGTCTGGAGTCTCAGTCAGGCCTCATATATGGGGGTTAGTAGGCGAGGAAAGCAAGGAGGTAAACTGACCTCAGCAGGAACTGGATTCGGCAAGGTTCCATGCGCCAGATGTCCGACCAAGACAGTCTTCTGTCTGTAGTTCCCCATCTCGTCCATGCTCCCTGGGCTCCCATCTTCACCACTTTGGCTTTCCTGATTTCCTCCTCCATTTTCCTGATGTTTTCCTGTACCATCTTCCTCTTGTCGGCTTTATCTGATGTCCCCCAGTGCTGCACATGACTTGTACCCAGTCCCTGGCGTCCTACGAACGTTGTTTCAACAATAACTTGATGTCTCAGGCGGCTCTCAGTAGAACAAGCTGTAAATACATTTATAGATACAATGACAGTAGAACAAACTGTAGATACATTAATAGATACAACGACAGTAATACAAGTTTTGAATACATTTATAGATATAATGACAGTAAAACAAGCTTCGAATACATTTATAGATACAATGAAAGTGGAACAGGCTGTATGTACATTTATAGATACAATGATAGTAGAACAAGCTGTATGTACATTTATAGATACAATGATAGTAGAACAAGCTGTAAAAATATTTATAGATATACTGTCAGTAGAACAAACTGTAAATATATAATGACAGTAGAACAAGCTGTAAATATACTTATAGATACAATGACAGTAGAACAAACTGTTAATACATCTTAAGAATATAATGAGAGCAGAACAAGCAGTGAAAATAAACAAACTGTGGATACATGTAAATATATAATGACAGAAGATCAAACTGTAAATATATTTATAGATATAATGACAACAAGCTGTATCTATATTTATAGATACAGTGACAGTAGAACAAACTGTTAACACATCTAAAGAATATAATGACAGCAGAAGAAGCAGTGAAAATATTTATAGATACAATGACAGTAGAAAAACTGTAGATACATTTATAGATACAATGACAACAAGCCGTAAATACATTTATTGAAATAATGACAGTATAACAAGTTGTAAATACATTTGTAAATATAAAGACGGTATAATAAGTTGTAAATACATCGATATATATAATGACAGTAGAACAAGTTATAATACATTTATAGATACATTGACAGCACAACAATCTATAAATATAGTTATAGATACATTGACTGCAGAACAAGCTGTGAATACATTTATAGATGCATTGACAGTAGAACAAGCTGTGAATACATTTATAGATATAATGACAGTAGAACAAGGTGTAAATACATGTATAGATACAATGACAGTATAACAAGTTATAATTCCATTTATAGATACAATGACTGTAGAACAAGCTGTGAATACATTTATAGATATAAAGATAAAGACGGTATACTAAGTTGTAAATACATTTTTATATAATGGCAGTAGAACAAGTTATAAATACATTTATAGATATAATGATAAAGACGGTATAATAAGTTGTAGATACATTTATATATAATGGCATTAGAACAAGTTATAAATACATTTATAGATATAATGATAAAGACGGTATAATAAGTTGTAAATACATTTATGTATAATGGCAGTAGAACAAGCTATAAATACATTTATGTATAATGGCAGTAGAACAAGCTATAAATACATTTATAGATATAATGATAAAGACGGTATAATAAGTTGTAGATACATTTATGTATAATGGCAGTAGAACAAGCTATAAATACATTTATAGATATAATGATAAAGACGGTATAATAAGTTGTAAATACATTTATATATAATGGCAGTAGAACAAGTTATAAATACATTTATAGATATAATGATAAAGACGGTATAATAAGTTGTAAATACATTTTTATATAATGGCAGTAGAACAAGCTATAAATACATTTATAGATATGTCATAGAGAAATTTGAGATGTTCTTTGTTGTTATATAATTGTATATTTTACCTATAGATGTGTTGATCAGTTTAAAATCTACCCTAAGGCATTGTGGTCTTATTTTTGTGGAGTGGCCGACAATTACATATAGTATTCACATGTCAAAGTGTTTATAACCTTCCTTGAGGCGATGGTGTCATTGATAAGCTTAAGTAGATATATTTTCTATCAAACTGTCGATATATTGTCTAGTCGTTTAATTGTGATACTATCTTTATGCTATTAATCTTGATTACATCCAGGTTTACCTATTGGACAATGGTCATTTTATTATAAAAACCCATGCCTGATTTATAAACATCAGTTGGAACCACAACCTTCAAGGCGATCACAACGGATATTTCTTGGATTACCAGATAGTGAACTGTGTGTGAACATTATTCCAATCTGAACATTTATAAGGTGGATCGCCATCTACGGACAACTAATTCGGTGTCTACATATTGGATTACCAATACGAGTGAACTTTCATTTTATTTCTATGTAATGTGCCACATATGTTTGATATATGAGAAAGAAATACAAGAGAAAAGCAAATTCCACTTGAATTCTTCGTTTTGTGTCCTGCAATTTATATCGTTACCAACGGTCCGAACCGAACTTGAAAAATAACACACAAATTTCTTTATTAAAATTGGTGAGAGAATTCGGAGTAACTTGCCACAGGTAAGCCAAGTTACGCACAAGATCCCCGGGAACCTCAGCGAGACCTAAACCTTGGAGCACCAAGACTAAGACTGTGGCCACAAATCTGCTCCGCATTTCAACAATGGATACCACATACCGAAACAACACGTCGTACCAAAGAGCATTCCCCTCAGCGACACGAACAACGTTTTTACCAAATCTACCTGTCAACCGAAGATGGACACGTTCACCTGACGACGTCTGCCAAACGACGGCTACAAGGCACCAGGGACCCCCTATGTCATCTAACAGCCCTACATCGTCGCCTCGGAATCAGTGTTTTAGATGTGGTAAGTGGGTATTCCGTTATTTTCAAGAGCACGTTAATATCTCTTGTCAGGCAAAATCAGCCCAATGTTTCAAATGTGGCAAATTCGGACATTTCTCACCGGCTTGTTTTTCAAAGCGCCCAATTTCGGGCCAATCAAACCAAAATCATAAATCAAAAAGTAAATTTCATAAAAGCAGGGACGCAAAACGCATGTCAGAGTTCATCTCGCGAAAATCAATAGTATGTGAATTTCCATTTTCGGACCTTTCTGACTCAGAATTCACAAAAATAAACAAAAGAAATCAAATTCAAGTACAAATTGTACCACAGATCAAAAGCAACAATGGCACAAATGAAAACGAGCTGGAAATTAAAGAGCTCAAAAGCACCAAAGAAAATCTTGAAGCTGAAAATGAACGCTTGAAATTAGAACTAAACGAGAATCAAACTTATACTAATGAGTTAAGAGTCAGCTTTGCAGAAACGTTTAATTTGTATCAGAGTGAACATGAGCGTTTAAAACGGGAGAATGCATTTTTTGAAAAAAGAAACGATGATAAATCTGGTCAAATAGCTCGTCTTGAAAAAGACATCACAAAATATAAGGAAACAATCGCTAATCCTGAAAGCACGATTCAGAATTTCGAAAGAGAAAATTTGCTTGTAAATTCTCAAACGTCTCGACAAAATTGTCAAAATGACGCACTTCCCAATCATAACCAACCATTTCGGCCAAATCGAAGACGAGGAAATTTTGGAAACCAATTTGGTTACTATTAAGTTTTTAGCAGTTTTTGCTAACCCATGCTTAAGCTTAAGCTAATTATACTTCTAGATTTGAAGGAGTCAATGAAATCCAATGACAGTCTCTTGAAAACAACAGTATCCACTTTTATTACATGTGTGTTAATTTGATGGACAATCTATTGAATGAACGTTATACAGTTGAGAAAAGCCTAGGTGTATTTAGATTATCAACACTGACTTGTTTGACAAATAATTTAGACTCTGGGACAGAGTCTTCCTGAGCGAGAAGGAAGTTGTCATAGAGAAATTTGAGATGTTCTTTGTTGTTATATAATTGTATATTTTACCTATAGATATGTTGATCAGTTTAAAATCTACCCTAAGGCATTGTGGTCTTATTTTTGTGGAGTGACCGACAATTACATATAGTATTCACATGTCAAAGTGTTTATAACCTTCCTTGAGGCGATGGTGTCATTGATAAGCTTAAGTAGATATATTTTCTATCAAACTGTCGATATATTGTCTACTCGTTTAATTGTGATACTATCTTTATGCTATTAATCTTGATTACATCCGGGTTTACCTATTGGACAATGGTCATTTTATTATAAAAACCCATGCCTGATTTATAAACATCAGTTGGAACCCCAACCTTCAAGGCGGTCACTACGGATATTTCTTGGATTACCAGATAGTGAACTGTGTGTGAACATTATTCCAATTCTGAACTTTTATAAGGTGGATCGCCATCTACGGACAACTAATTCGGTGTCTACATATTGGATTACCAATACGAGTGAACTTTCATTTTATTTCTATGTAATGTGCCACATATGTTTGATATATGAGAAAGAAATACAAGAGAAAAGCAAACTCCACTTGAATTCTTCGCTTTGTGTCCTGCAATTTATACTCATTACCAACGAACTGAACTTGAAAACAACACACATTTTCTTTATTAAAGATATAAATATAAAGACGGTATAATAAGTTGTAAATACATTGATATATAATGACAGTAGAACAAGATGTAAATACATGTATAGATACATTGACAGTAGAACAATCTATAAATATATTTATAGATACATTGACTGTAGAACAAGCTGTGAATACATTTATAGATATTATGACAGTAGAACAATCTATAAATATATTTATAGATACATTGACTGTAGAACAAGCTGTGAATACATTTATAGATATAATGACAGTAGAACAAGATGCAAATACATGTACAGATACAATGACAGTATAACAAGTTATAATTCCATTTATAGATATAATGTCAGTAGAACAAGCTGTGAATACATTTATAGATATAATGACAGTAGAACAAGATGCAAATACATGTACAGATACAATGACAGTATAACAAGTTATAATTCCATTTATAGATACAATGACTGTAGAACAAGCTGTAAATACATGTATAGATATAAAGATAAAGACGGTATACTAAGTTGTAAATACAATGATATATATAATGACAGTAGAACAAGTTATAATACATTTATAGATACATTGACAGTAGAACAATCTATTATTATTTCAAGACCCTTATTCCATACAAACAACACAAACTCATTGCTGGGATAAGGCCACAGATTTTTTGAACCAGACAGCAGCAGCATGTGCCAACAAGCATATATATTTATATATACCTGAAACTCTACAAGAGACTGATATCTCCAGCCGAATGCCCACTAGCATAGTGTCCAGCAAACAGCAAACTGCTGAATGCTCACCTGCATGGTTACCCGACAAACAGCACCAAGCTGAATGCCCACCAGCATAATGAGCAACAAACAGCAACACTATAGGGCTGTTCCCTGGGAAACCAGGCGAACACAACTCTTGTGTAAGCACACCATGCTGGTGTGCTCCAAGCAGTTGCCTATGAAACACTGTGATGGCTCCCATAGCCAACACCCAAACTTGGATCTATCATCCATCTCTTGCAGAGTTACCTCCCCTTATCACTTTTCCTCCTGAGTTATGTCCCTTGGGAAACCAAGCAGACCTACCCTGGATACCCGTACCACTTAAAAATGAAAGGGGAATTTGCTTATTGACACATGCTGCCGCCAACTTGCCAGAATTCCGCTAATTTATTCAAAACAGCAAACCTGTGACAAAGAAAACAAACAAAACATGGAATTATCATAGTCACTTGATATTCTTTCCCATGTAGATGATGTAGTATCACTCACTTCTGTTAAAGTCCTGTTTATCCAAATGAACTTTGCTATCAATGTTGTTAATTGATGAATTGCACACTTTTTAATCTTTAAAGTAAGCGCAGTTTAATTTTAACTCTTCACCAATTTTTTGTTGTTGAGCACACTGGCATAACATGTCCTCACCAGGAAAAGCTCACACATGAATCGTCCATTAATACGAGACAATAATACTTACAGTCCACTAGCCAACAAAACCGAACACAACTCCAGAATGATTTCTGAAATAAGGCACGCTATGAATCACACTGTACAACGTCCTTGTCAGGTATATGTTTCCAAATATCCAGATAATGTCTTGGAGAAAACTGAAACAAAAAGAACTAACAGCAGAATATTGCTTAAGCACAGCATACAAGTTATTTTACCAATACTGTAATAAAACAATGAATGTCAACTAGAAATAGGGGTTGGGAGGGTGGGAATTAAAATTCTCTGCAAGCATGTGCCTCTTATTTGCTAATCTGTCGATGACCGGATGTTAACTTAGCATGCTGGGATAACGTTCTATACAATGCTTTCCTATGCAAAGCGAGATAACTCTAAATTATTAACTACTGTCAAAGAGGGGTAACTCCTGTGACCTTACGTATGACACATACTAAACTTCCATAATGGCTTCAATAACTTTGATTACCGTACACGTCGGTAATCAGTATTATTTCAAGACCCTTATTCCATACAAACAACACAAACTCATTGCTGGGATAAGGCCACAGATTTTTTGAACCAGACAGCAGCAGCATGTGCCAACAAGCATATATATTTATATATACCTGAAACTCTACAAGAGACTGATATCTCCAGCCGAATGCCCACTAGCATAGTGTCCAGCAAACAGCAAACTGCTGAATGCTCACCTGCATGGTTACCCGACAAACAGCACCAAGCTGAATGCCCACCAGCATAATGAGCAACAAACAGCAACACTATAGGGCTGTTCCCTGGGAAACCAGGCGAACACAACTCTTGTGTAAGCACACCATGCTGGTGTGCTCCAAGCAGTTGCCTATGAAACACTGTGATGGCTCCCATAGCCAACACCCAAACTTGGATCTATCATCCATCTCTTGCAGAGTTACCTCCCCTTATCACTTTTCCTCCTGAGTTATGTCCCTTGGGAAACCAAGCAGACCTACCCTGGATACCCGTACCACTTAAAAATGAAAGGGGAATTTGCTTATTGACACATTCTGCCGCCAACTTGCCAGAATTCCGCTAATTTATTCAAAACAGCAAACCTGTGACAAAGAAAACAAACAAAACATGGAATTATCATAGTCACTTGATATTCTTTCCCATGTAGATGATGTAGTATCACTCACTTCTGTTAAAGTCCTGTTTATCCAAATGAACTTTGCTATCAATGTTGTTAATTGATGAATTGCACACTTTTTAATCTTTAAAGTAAGCGCAGTTTAATTTTAACTCTTCACCAATTTTTTGTTGTTGAGCACACTGGCATAACATGTCCTCACCAGGAAAAGCTCACACATGAATCGTCCATTAATACGAGACAATAATACTTACAGTCCACTAGCCAACAAAACCGAACACAACTCCAGAATGATTTCTGAAATAAGGCACGCTATGAATCACACTGTACAACGTCCTTGTCAGGTATATGTTTCCAAATATCCAGATAATGTCTTGGAGAAAACTGAAACAAAAAGAACTAACAGCAGAATATTGCTTAAGCACAGCATACAAGTTATTTTACCAATACTGTAATAAAACAATGAATGTCAACTAGAAATAGGGGTTGGGAGGGTGGGAATTAAAATTCTCTGCAAGCATGTGCCTTTATTTGCTAATCTGTCGATGACCGGATGTTAACTTAGCATGCTGGGATAACGTTCTATACAATGCTTTCCTATGCAAAGCGAGATAACTCTAAATTATTAACTACTGTCAAAGGGGGGTAACTCCTGTGACCTTACGTATGACACATACTAAACTTCCATAATGGCTTCAATAACTTTGATTACCGTACACGTCGGTAATCAGTATTATTTCAAGACCCTTATTCCATACAAACAACACAAACTCATTGCTGGGATACGGCCACAGATTTTTTGAACCAGACAGCAGCAGCATGTGCCAACAAGCATATATATTTATATATACCTGAAACTCTACAAGAGACTGATATCTCCAGCCGAATGCCCACTAGCATAGTGTCCAGCAAACAGCAAACTGCTGAATGCTCACCTGCATGGTTACCCGACAAACAGCACCAAGCTGAATGCCCACCAGCATAATGAGCAACAAACAGCAACACTATAGGGCTGTTCCCTGGGAAACCAGGCGAACACAACTCTTGTGTAAGCACACCATGCTGGTGTGCTCCAAGCAGTTGCCTATGAAACACTGTGATGGCTCCCATAGCCAACACCCAAACTTGGATCTATCATCCATCTCTTGCAGAGTTACCTCCCCTTATCACTTTTCCTCCTGAGTTATGTCCCTTGGGAAACCAAGCAGACCTACCCTGGATACCCGTACCACTTAAAAATGAAAGGGGAATTTGCTTATTGACACATGCTGCCGCCAACTTGCCAGAATTCCGCCAAACAGAAAGCAAAGCTTACTGCCCCAATCTGGCAACAACCAATGCCCTACGCCCTTTAATTTTAGCAGCTAAAAAGCTATAGCATTTGTTTTCACGAATGTCTCAAGTGCTGATTGAAAATCAGTTATAAATATATCATTACCAATATCAGACAAATGAGTACCATCCTTACGAAACAGGCCTGGACAATCAAAAGATATTTCTGTATGGTGTATGATTTTCCCCCCAAAGGCTCTCACTACTTTTCTACCTTTCCTATTTATCCGTGCCCGCTTTCTCTCAACTGCTCTCAAATTCCCAGCCCCAAACCAAAACAACCTACACAAAACATCTGACCAGACCAGGACAGTCTTCGGGCATAGCTGGTGGAGCAATTGGATATCATTTGCAATTGCCTCTTGTAACTCAGCACATGGGCGGTCAACTAAATCATTGGAGCCCAAATGTAATATCATCATAGAAGGGGGACCTGCCTGACTCACTGACAACATCTGACGGACCTTAGGGATTAAATCCCGCCAATGCATACCCCGAATACCTGTCCATGTAATGTCTACTTTAATATTCTCAAGACGAAGGTTGTTGTTCAGTCTCTGTATTGCCCTCTTCTCTGCCCAATAAACTAATGAAGACCCAATGATCCACACATCTGTAATGAACTTACAATATTAGCATCTGTCCTACTCTAATTAATTACAGCATATACACAAAAACGAACAACGCTACTGGTAAATTAAAGTATGTCCTTAAACAAGCAGTAATAAACAGCTAACGGCATAACAATGTTGGAGCACTAATACGTATGTATCTCTGAAAACATGCCGACTTCCAGCGGCCCAGCACTTTTATCTGTTCATCCGGAGTTCCCTGCAACGAAGCCGCAGACGCCGCCCCTATGCGAAAACTGTGAGTTTTAAAATTGGCAGCTGGGACATTAGCGAACTGCAATGTTTTCTTCAAAACTGCTGAAAATTGGTAACGCGACAATGACCTTCCACTAGCATGGCAAAGAAATTCACGAGTTAGAGATTTAGGACGTATCCTAAGGAATGCTGATGTTGCCTTAACCGGGCACAATGATAAATCTGGACAAGCACTGATAACCAAAATATGACCCTTACCTGTCTGATCTGTTTTTGAGTGGGTTAGTTTTAATGTCACCTCCTGATCATTTAAAGACACATCTGATAGTCCCACTGCATGATCTGAATTAGCAGTACTAGTAAGTTCACCAACCCTCATAAAACCAAAAAAGGCTAACAGGAAGGCCACACGAAATAAACTTGTTTCATATGTTGAAGTGCAAACAAACGGTAATGCACCTACAATCTTCCTTAAGATATCTAAGGTAATTGGAGCTCGCACATCAGGAGATGCCTTTGTACGCCTATAACCTTCCATAACTTTCTGTACTAAAAATTGTTTTGCAGGATCCCCCCACCCCTTAATTTTGTGGTGGTAACTTATACCTGACAAGTAAGTTTGTGTAGTGCTAGGGGATGCTCCACTGATAGATAAATAAGCCACATATTGTAGCAAATGATTGATAGGCACAGGCCACATCTCAGATAGCCTGTATAACTCTCGGAATTTTTTAAAAGATGACAGGCCTGTACTGTATGCCTGCTTTGTATTATTGGACAAACTACCCTGAATTAAAGTCTCAATCTCTAATTGAAGATTTCCCATAGATGGTTTGGCACCACATGTGGCTCCCGTTCTGCGCCTGGAGCTAACTGGAAGAATCTGTCCCACTGCAAACGTGAAATTGAATCAGCAACAGTGTTATCAGCACCAGGGATATGTGAACATTTACACAATATGTTAAATTTTAAACATCTCAAAACAAATGACCGGACTAGTTTCATAACCAGATCTGACTTAGATGTTAGAGAATTAATGATGCTTACAACTCCTGTATTGTCTGACCTAAACAATATCTTTTTATTAGTTAGTAATTCCCCCCAAACAACTATGGCCACTAAAATTGGGAAAAATTCAAGCAGTGTAATACTTCTGGTTAAGCCCTGATCATGCCATTTGACTGGCCATACTCCAAAACACCACTTACCATTAAAAAAGGCCCCAAACCCCATTCCTGGGCCCCCGGCGCTGTCAGTGTACAAACACAAATCCTGAGAACTCTCCCATTCCTTGTTTAGAAACACTGAAACTCCATTAAAACCCTTAAAGAAATATAACCATGCCTCAATATCTTGCTTGACTTCCCCAGTAACCCGAATGCGATGATGGGGCTGAGTTAAACCCTTAATTGAATTAATTAGACGTCGACAAAAAGTCCGCCCAGGTCTTACAGCCCTACAAGCAAAATGTAATGCCCCAATCAACGACTGCATTTCCCTTAAAGTTACTTTCTGCTTTGAGAACACATTTTCTAGCTTCTCACAAATCTCAACTACTTTAGCTGCAGGAATTTTAATTGTAAGATTTACAGTATCAATTTCTAAACCTAGGAAACATAACACAGTGCAAGGGCCTAACGTCTTTTCCTCAGCAATAGGGACTCCCAGGTTTTCACAAGAAGCTAAGAAACATTCCAATAAATCCTTACATTGGGTGGAACCAGCTTTACCTCCAAAAAGGAAATCATCAAGATAATGTAATACAGATCGTTTTCCTGATTTATTTTGAACTATCCATTCTAAAGCACTTGAAAATTTCTCAAATAAGCTGCATGATAATGAACATCCCATCGGTAAGCATTTATCAAAATAATAATAACCCCGAAGCTTAAATCCCAATAAATCAAAGTCTTGTGGAGATATTGGCAGTAACCTAAAAGCTGATTTGATATCGGATTTTGCTAATAAAGCCCCTTGACCTAAATTTTGGACCAATTCAATCGCCGCATCAAATTTGGTATACTGAACAGAACACAAATCCGAATCGATACCAGAATTAACTGAATTATCTTTAGGATGTGACAAGTGGTGGATTAAACGAAACTCCCCCGGTGTACTCTTTGGAATCAGACCCAAAGGAGAAAGTCTCAAATTTGGTAAAGGTCTTTCCTTAAATGGACCGGCAACCCTTCCAAGATCCACCTCTTTTTGAACTTTTTTAAGGGCCATATTGACATTCTGTCTGACTGAACCTAAATTTAAACAATCAGTATCCTCCCTAATACCCTGATAATGCAAAGGAAATCCCTCTGAAAAACCATCAACAAGCTCCTGTGTGATTTGATGGTTTGGGTAATCAAGCAATTCCTGTTTTAATTTTTTACTATTTATTGGGGTTTTTCCCAGACTGGACACTGCCATGGGGGTTTTTTCCTTGACTGGAACTTGCAGCTGAGGGCCGAAAAGACTTAGTGCACTGCAATGCACTATGGTCAGCAGCACAAATACTGCAAACATGAGTGTACCTGCAGTTACTATACGTACATTTACTCCTATTGAAGCCAAAGCAAGGCGATGGCTTGGAATGTTTCCCACCCCACTCCTTGTTACCTCCCTTGACCACATTGTTCTTCCCCATTCCACCGGCTTGAGGGGTCATTACCCGGAGCCAAAGGTTTGAATTAATTTGGTTCCATGCTAAACCAGGAGATTGACTAAGACGAGCCCTAAATTGCTCATCATACACTCGCCAACCCCCCGGCACACCCTGACAAGCTGCCCCACGTATTGTTTTTACATACTGCAAAAGTTCCTGTACCTTAGCGGGGAATCTTTCCAAATAAATGGACATATAAATGTGGAAAGCATCTGTCCATTTCTCCACATTTGGTATTTTTTCTTTACACGTAGGGGGGCGGGTCTCTATCATCCCACTGGATCCGACAACCAGTGGCGCACTAGTGCAAAAGTCATTCAATTCTGAGTAGCCCTTTAAAAGAAGGGCCAAATTTATATACTCGTGACCCCAGATTTTTTGTTTTATAGCCCGGGGCACATGGTCACCGATGGAGTCGGACTCCAGGGGGATAATTTCGATCTCGGGGGTAGTGCTATTATTGTAACCATTATCATGTACATTTAATAACATCTGCGGTTCGGGCTCTATGCCCATACCTGTGATCCCATCCTCCACTTGTACCTCCTCTAGCTCTACTACTGGTACCTCTGGCAGCTGACCACGTGGAGTCTCCCTCCGGGTCTCGCCAGCGGCGGTCTCCGTCCTTTTTGGGAGGGGAACTGCTCGCCTTCCCCCTTTTCTTTTCTCTGGGGGCGGAGACAAAGCCACCCCGGGACCTCGCCGCTTCCTAATTCCAAGACCTCTTGGCATACTTAAGAAATCCGATCAGTACAAATTAAAATTCTCTGCAAGCATGTGCCTCTTATTTGCTAATCTGTCGATGACCGGATGTTAACTTAGCATGCTGGGATAACGTTCTATACAATGCTTTCCTATGCAAAGCGAGATAACTCTAAATTATTAACTACTGTCAAAGGGGGGTAACTCCTGTGACCTTACGTATGACACATACTAAACTTCCATAATGGCTTCAATAACTTTGATTACCGTACACGTCGGTAATCAGTAATATATTTATAGGTACATTGACTGCAGAAAAAGCTGTGAATTCATTTATAGATGCATTGACAGTAGAACAATCTGTAAATATATTTATAGATACAATGACTGTAGAACAAGCTGTGAATACATTTATAGATATAATGATAAAGACGGTATAATAAGTTGTAGATACATTTATGTATAATGGCAGTAGAACAAGTTATAAATACATTTATGTATAATGGCAGTAGAACAAGCTATAAATACATTTATAGATATAATGATAAAGACGGTATACTAAGTTGTAGATACATTTATATATAATGGCATTAGAACAAGTTATAAATACATTTATAGATATAAAGATAAAGACGGTATAATAAGTTGTAGATACATTTATGTATAATGGCAGTAGAACAAGCTATAAATACATTTATAGATCATGACAGTATATCAAAGCAACCTTGAAACTCTGTATCAGTCATAGTCCATGGTCATAAATAGAACCTTGAAGGTACGTCCACCCCGACACAGCTTATATTACCGAACCCTTTCCCCCAAACCTTGATAACCAACTGAGTACGAAATCGAACAAGTGATGACACATGCGTCATTCCGTTCGAAGTCAGTCTGGTGAGCGGAGAGACGGGCAAACGAAGGTTTTAGTGTAGGGACGGACAGACAAACATTCACACACAGAAACAGATGGACAGAAATGATTCCGAAATTCTCGGTTTTAGCACTCGTACACATGCAGATTTCAAGTCCCTTATGCAAGTGTTTAGACGCTTCTTACTAAAAAAATCAATAACAACAAAACAATAGCATGAAAATCTACCAGTAAATTAAGGAGGAACATTGGCTGATTTGTTAATGTTAGTGTTTGCGCATCGGTTATTTAAAATCCTACCGAAAATTTCATAATAAAAATAGGATAAAGGGAGCATAGAGTTAACGTTATTCCTTCTTCATCATAAGAGTTACCTCCCGTAGAACGCTCGCGTATTATACTTGGATCTGACTATACATGTAGATACACATAGGTACAGTTTTCTGTGAAATTGAAAAAAAAAACCACCACTTTTCTTTAGGTCAAATTCATTTACTTCAGGTCGAATATTTTAGATCTATTAAATTACATGAGGCATTATATCCATGTCCATGCATCCTCGATGCTCCAGACAGGGGTTACTACCACTGTCGTTATTCTACCCCTGTCATGTTTTACGTCCTAGTCGCATGTAAGGACGTGTTAGGTTTGAGGAAAACTGGAGTATCCTGAGTAAAACCACCGTCCAACGGTCAAAACCTGGCAATTTGGTCTTGGAACCTGCGACCTAGAGGCAGAGGGCTCTTTTTAGGGGATATCTTCATGGATGAATTCAATGCTGAATCAATGTAGATGCAAAGTCCCTCCAAAACAGCTTGTCCCGGAACAGTGTAAACAATCCAGGAAACCGGATCAGATTTCTACGACTCAGCTTTTTATATAGGCCTATTTTAAAATGAGACAGTTTATAAAATCCAAATTAATACTGTAAATCAGGATTCCCGTCCCTGCATTTCTGGACACTTTTAGTATTATAGGTGTATTGAGAACATAATTTAATTCGTGACTTAGCGTAACTATTCGTAAAGTAATAAATGTTGATAACACAAGCATTGTACAATATTTAACAACGGTGATGATAAATACAGCGATATTTTCAAAATAGTCTATATACATTACACATCATACGAATGCATTTTTCTACCCATCAGACACTTTCTCTCTGCCTCATTCCACACCATTACTCCCCTCTCTTTGTAGTTTCAAGCTCAGTCGTCAAACGACTGGTATGTGTATCCTTTAAGGGGTCACCTATCCATAGCATATATGTATATCATCCTGAACTCATAGAATATTATCACGAGAATAATATCCATATAGTTCCGGACGATATGTATATGGGACCTCCGATCCACCCACCAACAAAAGGAACAGACATACGTACATGTAGGTATTCGGGAAAGCCAATCAGGGTTTAGGGACTTTTATTACACCAAGGTACATTATGCATCTGTGTTTGAAAGAAAAAAGAAACATGCCTCCAGAATTGAACTTAATTTAATATAACAACTAAAATAAATCTTTTTAAATATTAATATAAATCATATATCTTTGCATTTCTGACCATAATCAAATTAAAGTTTAACTTTTTAACAGAATACTATGAAGTAGGTTTATAACATTCATAAATTAACGTGGATTTATATTATTACTTACAAAGTGGAGTTGGGATATTTTTCATTTTATATTATTTCTCTGTGAAGACAATCCCGGTAACTCTGATTTCTTTCTATCATATATGTATACCCTTGTGATAGGTATTTAGCACGCTGATAAGTCAAAGACCCACTATAGACTAATATATAGAGAAAGGTAAGGAACTCCTCCGTGACGCAAAATTGGGTAATTTAGTTCAAAGTGTTGTAAAAAAAATATCCAGACCAGATATTTCAACGACTATGGTCTTAATTGATAGTTAAGATGTTACACTTCACGATGATAACAAGAAATCCTACTGAACTTATCTACTTTTTTTCACAAACAGCCTCGAAACTTGAAAATTGACGAATTTCCGTTAGTCGGACACGATCGAGAACATTTTTGCAAACGAAAATGTCTATTCGCTACACTGAAAACGCGGCAGCCTACAATAACAGGCTTTGACATAAACTAACAACAGGTGAAAACAAATGTATTTACTTGTTTGACGGTTCGTTCAAATCCCCCTTTCGTGGTCCTTATGTCGTTTTTCAGCGTTAATAGTTATCCGGGTCAGGTTGACTGCCATTTTGCCACTATCTTGAAAGTTATGTATAGCCTAATCTCATTGGCTAAGCTAAAACCAACCGACCAATGAGATTAGGCTATACATAACTTTCAAGATAGTGGCAAAATGGCAGTCAACCTGACCCGGATAACTATTAACGCTGAAAAACGACATAAGGACCACGAAAGGGGGATTTGAACGAACTGTCAAACAAGTAAATACATTTGTTTTCACCTGTTGTTTGTTTATGTCAAAGCCTGTTATTGTAGGCTGCCGTGTTTTCAGTGTAGCGAATAGACATTTTCGTTTGCAAAAATGTTCTCGATCGTGTCCGACTAACGGAAATTCGTCAATTTTTCAAGTTTCGAGGCTGTTTGTGAAAAAAGTAGATAAGTTCAGTAGGATTTCTTGTTATCATCGTGAAGTGTAACATCTTAACTTTCAATTAAGACCAAAGTCGTTGAAATATCTGGTCTGGATATTTTTTTACAACACTTTGAACTAAATTACCCAATTTTGCGTCACAGAGGAGTTCCTTACCTTTCTCTATATAGTGGGTCTTTGACTTATCAGCGTGCTAAATACCTATGCTACTACCATCGTCTAGATATCACGATACATCGGAAATAGCTACACTCGAAGCGACAGCACAAAACACCGATAATTAAATCAATGTTTTTAGCTATATAAAAGTAATATTGCTAATCATTTCCTGGTTTAGGTGTTACACAAACTATTCTAGATTCGTTAAAGGTATAAACTATGTAAATTGAAGGAGTCACTATAAAATTATTTGACAATATGTATGGTGTACATGGCGCGTACTTTCGGCGAGATGTTGAAATCTGAAAATAGTTCTATTTTATTGCAAATATTCGGCTTGGATGATTTTAATTGTATATCAGCAATATGTATAATTGCTATAATATTGCAATGAGACCGATAGAACAACATGATTTGTACTATAAATGCCGTTTTCAATACGTAATTTAGTCGTCTTGTGTACGGAGTATAGTCATTTCAAAATAACATGTGTACGGAGTATAGCAAGTTTAAAACAAATTTTAATCGTGTTCGTTGTTAGGAATTTGCTATCTTTAAAGATGCTCCACCGCCGACAGAGTATAAATGATATTCATTATTTGAGCAATAATTGGTGTTCAATCGTGTATATATATGCCTAATTAACACAAAAAATATTATGTAATAATTTATTTCGCCTTTAGTGCATGTGCAATCAGTACTTCATTCCATATAGGATATAGTGCCACGGAATCTTTTCGGGATGCAATTAATTATTTTTCATATTTTTAACTTGAAGTAAAATTAGAAGCTAAACCTTTTCAACGGTGGTAATGGTGTAAAGTTAGTAACTTTTGTAACTGAAGAAAAATACTAAATCGTCTGCTTCTTTTTTTGATAATGAAAAAATATCATTTGTCAGCGGTGGAGCATCTTTAAAAAAATAATCATAGTTGAATTTACAATCACAAATAAAGCATCGAAACAATATATGACATTTACAAAGTTTTTAACTTTTAATTATCCCCGCTTTCACCGAAACAGGGGTATTACGTGCAATTTTAATTTATCCGCCCATTTGTCTGTTACATTTTCTGAAATCCGCTCTCTAAGATAACCTGTTTTGCTCCTACGGTTTATTCAACATTTATCTGACTTATAATAAGGCACAACAGTGCCATGTATTCCAATAACCCTATGGGAAATTTTAAGTTCCCTCCCGTATACACGAACATACCGCAGTCTCCCAAAACACGCACATCGCACTTCACACACGATATGCACTGCATACACGGGAGGCCGTCCTTACATGACCCTGGCTATTAAAAGGACGTTAAAATAATCAAACAAACAAACATACAAAAAATAGCAATATCCATGAGTAACTTTCATAGCCGTTTATAGCAATATAACCAAATCGCTTCTGTCATGGCATCTCTCAGGCGCACGGGAATTAGTCCACCCTTTGTATACATTGCCCCATACCAGAAACATATATATATTTCTTTCATACCCACGGGTTACATGTCGCCTGAGGCTGTATTGCATGGTTTCCCATGCAATAAAGCCTCGTGACGTCACGGCGTCAACAAAATTTCTATTTCCTCGGTAAAATTTAAACATTTTTTCACAAACTTGACTGGTTTTACTATGAAAGATGCAAACAATGTAATTTGTGCTGAAAATATCACGTACTTTTCATATATGGAAAATTGACTTTCAGTCGTGGCATAATATTCCTATCCTTCATATCCACATTTGAAAAAGTCTTATAATATGATATTAGAGAACTTGGCAACTTCGCCATTTTTACGATCGGCAGATGTACCTATGTATGCCTCCTGGGTTTTTGAAATACACTCTTAAATAGTTAGATGCAGTAGGATAATAAAATTCTGTTAACTTATACACCAATAAATGAAAATGCACTGTCGGTTTTTAATGTCAGGTTTTGGACAAACCTTGTAAAATAACTTATTTTCATACTTTCAACAATCATATTAATATTAATCATATTGATTTGGAATAACTAGTCATATCAGACCATGGCATAATGTTTAAACTTTATATTTATGCACAAATACACTAAAAAGTAGTTAGCTTAGGGAAAGTATGCCTATAACTCGATGGTCCCTCTGCCGTCAGCAAAGAGAATGAAGGAGTTTGCTTGTTCGTCTTGTGTTGAAACGACAAACGTTCAGGATAACGTTAAAAGTAAAACAGGGAAAACGTAATACTATCGTCAGAACAACATGTATACCATCACATGACTGGTTCCTTCATACCTCTTTTGATAATAAAAATACAATTACACTGTACTATCATTATCAGAAAATATATCCACTGTAACACATATACGTACTGGGAAATTACAAGATCGCGTAAGTAAATACGTTATACCAAAGTCAATCGTTTCACTTCTGCATACCATAGTTCAAAAACTATTAATTTAAAAAAAAACATGTTTTATATTTAAGTGATAACCTTAAACTCAAACTCTGTTTTAAATTAATTTTCTATTACGGGTGCCGTATTAACAGTTTTGACTGCTTTTCAATAGTTACTGGCTGATTTTGTCGTTTTACTGGACACATCAACTTCGCTAGTCAAGGGTATTTAGCTGATTTCCATTTGTAGGAAGATAATCAGACTAAATACCCTTGGCTAGCGAAGTTGCAGACACATGTGTAAACAGGATCGTCAATATGAAGCAAACAAATCGAAATAATCAATTGAATGAGGTAAATATACATTAAATCATTGATACTATTACGCTATACTCCGTACACCACAATAAGAATTTTAGCTATACTCCGTACACTGATGTCTCCTTATAAAACGAATATCTACAAATCATTGAAGAAACCCAGGTTACCAACATTTTGTATTAATGAACATATATGTATATCATTTCGTGTAAGAAAGGTGATTTGGGTTAAAACCATATAATCATTTCAAAATAAACGAAAATATGTGAGTAACATAAATTTTTATCATGTACACACCATATATCTTCACAGATTATTCAATAAAGACGCATTAAAATTCCCCAAGTTTTACATTTAATTTAATTCGAATGTTTTCTGAAACGACGAGACCAGGATACAGTCCGCATTATTGTGCTGTATAGTTAAAAACAATGGCTGAATCATCCCCTGTCATGCTGTATTTTTGAGCTGTCGCTTCGAGTATACATGTAGCTATTTCCGGTGTACCGATGATAGACAATGACAGTGGATGAAACAGATTCATAGTTTGGCTCGTTAGAATCGGTGACATGTGATAATATTTTCTTCTACAATATTGCAGGTACTGGTATCCTAGCTACATACAAGTATAAATTATTTTGACCAACCGATCAAAGTGAGCAGATTATTTGTAATTAGGTAATATGGTGTTCCACCGCCGACAGAGCATAAAAGATTCTCGTCATCAACGATAATTGGTGTTTACTCATATATGTATATAGCTGCAATATTGTAGCTCAAAATACTTTTTGACAGAAAATAGTGTCGTCTTTAGAGCTACAATTGGTGCCTATTACTGCTAATGGAGCAAAGTAATGATTATGCAAACCATTATAAAACATTTGTTTGCATTTTTATCGTACTTGTTTGTTATCACTTACCTACTAGGTAATAAAACTGAACCACATAAAATATCAAATTCTCATCGAGGCATTATTTTTTTTTCACAATACATTTATACGGCAAGTCCACAAATTGTGAATTTGACGTCTTGTGAGCGGTACGGTAGATATTAAGAATGATAGTTATGATTGTTTTGGATAAAAATAATATGTAAATGCATGAAAACGCATAAAATAATTGGAAACCTACAAAAAGGAAAAGAAAATTATGTCCGAGTGATTTTCGGAAGCAGTGCTCCTAGGCCATGGGCTAGGAGGGTCCCACATGCGGGGGGGGGGGGGGGGCAAAATGTTAACATTGCATAAGTTGGGATGGACTTCCGGTTATGACGCCATCTCGAATTTCACTAAAAATGAGAAATAGTCATAACATTGCCATTTTTGAACTGAAGTAGACAAATGAGGTATCAAAATGACCACAATTGAACAACAAATACACATCAGGACCAAATAATCCAATACATGTAGCGATTTGTACGTAGGAAATGAAAAACAAATTAAGCTAAAAAATGATAACTTTTCAACAAATTTTTCATATTTGTCTCCAAGCAGCAAAAATGTTTCCCAACAATTATTATTGATCGTAATCAGTTATTTGATCTCTTTTCAATCAGTAAAACAAAACAACAAAAATATATAGAGATGCAAAAGACAATTATTGTTATACCCTCATTAGGTTTACAAAACATCACCAGATGCGTATAATGGGCATATGCTATTTTTTCGAACTCCAAACCAGCGTCTCAAAAATATTTTTTACAGCACAACACCTACTCATAGAGTAACAAATGTAACCTGAGCCTGTGATTCCGTTTATATCATTAACAGTTTCCAGAACGTTTGTGTCTTTGAAAATGAGAACATTCATTGTTTATTTGCTATGCATAGCATAAGCAAAATAATAAATGGTTACTACAGTGTCAGATAACCATTATCATTGTGCGTGCTTTCTCGCCTTGCTGCTCCATCCACTGAAAAGACTCGGCATGTTTGGTAGCTGGTAGTCCAAGTCATCAGGAATAATCGAGATATCAGTATCAAATTCGTCGAAAGCAAGAGCGTCGTCTTCAATGTCGATGAGCTGATGTGACACTACATTACCAGTGTTGTTCTAGCCTGTCATCTTTCATGACCCATCCATGGTCAGAGTTCATATCAGGAACAACAGGTTCAGAGATGTGGGATATCCCTCAGATTCCAACATTTCGTATATGTTGTTTCAGACTTCTCCGGCATAATAGAAACTACTCCAGATCCACATTATTCGAATGGTGGAATTGGTTCTCCTTAGAACCATTCATCAATCTCGTTGACCCTCGTGCGACCATAAATGGCACAGGTGATATCATCGAGGTCATTAATGAGGCCATAAATGTAAATGTTTTTCATTGGTTTGACTCTTCCCACTCCTTTGAAGGTGCTGGTTGTGTCACATATGGTGTATGCGTAAAGATACCATTGAAGACTCTCCAGAAAAAAAGTTCTCTACAGTGCTTTCCAGACTTGTCAAATAGTAGAACTTCACTGCAGACCTCATTTATGACCTCAAAGAATCCACCTGTGTCATCCATCTATGGTCACTGAAGGTTCACAAGAATGAGGAATTGTGCTTCATACGAATCCAGGAGAACCAGCTCAAACCTTTGCAGAATGTGGATCTGGTGATCTGCGGGGAAGTCTGGAACATCATATACGATATGTGAATCACTAGGTTGGAAACAGGAAGAGCTGCCACATCCCTGAAATCGATGTTTCTTATGTTAACTCTGGCCATGGACGGTTGACATGTTACAACCACGATGGCAACCCGGTAATGTAGTATCACATCAGCTCATCAGCTCATCGCCATCGAAGACAAAGAACCAGTGAAAGAAATATTTGTCACTGTTAAGTAACCATCTGACATTTCCTACGTTATACACAGGAAATAACACTGGATGTGCTCATTCTAAAAGGCACAAAACGTTTCGGAAAGTGTCATGGTATTTACGGAATGACAGAATTACCTCAGTTTTAATTTGATACCATATAGCTATTAGTTGGCGTTTTGCTGTAATAATTCAGTTTGAGACGCTACTAGTCTACAATATTTCAAACATGAAAATGAATTATTTTGAAGTCCCACTTAAATATTCAGCCAACTTTAAATTCAAATTTGTGTAGATATCAATTTCCAATAGCCGATGTTATATTCAGGAAATTCTAAGGCACCAGGAAACTGTAGTGTCGGCGGTTTGGAAAAAATAACATTCATATGCCCTGTATACGCAAACGGTGATGTTTTGTAAACCAAATGATGGAATAACAATAATTCTCTTTTGCATTTCTATATATTTTTATTGTTTTTTTACTGATTGAAAAGAGATAAAAAAAAACTGATTACGACCAATAAATATTGTTGGGAAACACTTTTGCTGCTTGGAGACAAATATGAAAAATTTGTTGAAAAGTTATCATTTTTTAGCTTAAAATCGTTTTTTTTTCATATCCTATGTACAAATCGTTACATGTATTGGATTATTCGGTCCTGATGTGTATTTTTTGTTCAATTGTGGTCATTTTGATACCTCATTTGTCTACTTCAGTTCAAAAATGGCAATGTTATGACTATTTTTCATTTTTCAGTGAAATTCGAGATGGCGGCCATCTTGATGACGTCATAACCGGAACTTATACAATGTTAACATTGGTGTTTTTGCTGTTGTTGTTTAAACTGATTCATAAGTGGACAAAAAACTGTTTAGCAATAATAGTTTGCTGTTGGAAAACATTTTTGCTGCGTCAAGCAAAATATGAAAAATTAGCTGAAAAATCACCATTTTTGAGCTTAAAATCCTATTTTTTCATTTCCTGCGTAAAAATCACTACATATATTGGATTATATGGTCCTGATATGTATTTGTTGTTCTATTGTGATCATTTTGATAACTCATTTGTCTATTTCGGTTGAAAAATGTCAATGTTATGACTATTTTTCATTTTTTTTTTTTGTAAAATTTGAGATGGCGGCCATCTTGATGACGTCATAACCGGAAGTTCATCCCAACTTATGCAATGTTTACATTTTGATTTGTGATCAGTGGGTCATAAGGGTTAAGAAAAATATTGGTTCGGAGGTTTGGGGGTGCATGTGGGACCCTCCTAGCCCATGGCCTATTCACTACGACACATAGGGACCAATTCGTACCCGGCCGAAAGGTATAGTAGGCCGGGTACGTATATTCACTCTAGTATATGTATTTGTCTCAAAACACAAAGATAATACAAAACAATTTGTTTTGCTTTTTGTACAATCGCAATCAGTATTTTATTCCAGTTATGACATAGCGCCATGGATTTTTGTCGTCCGAGCGCAATTAATCATTTTTATATTTTAACTTGAAATAATTAAATTAGAAGCTCAAACTTTTCAATGGTGGTAACTATTTTTTGTAACCAAGGAAAAAAACATTAATTCCTGCAATTTTTGTCAGCTGTGGAGCATCTATGATTTTTACAATTATTACATTTCAGTCCTTAATTTATGAAATACCATTCTTGACCACTCGACCACTGCGGCCTCAGGTAATGTTGGCCCTTTGATGTACATCAAAGTAATCGAATAACGGTACTGTGGTTGGCTTTCAAAAGAGGTCTCAGCAGACATGTTATTGATCTTTTTATTATTATTTTTTCCTGGACTGCCTTCAGTTTCACTAAAATGTTGTCCAGGTGTGGATATAACGTCTGCAATTCCTGGAGTATCGAAGAGGATTTTTATAAGGTCGAATACATTTTCGCGAAGCCGGTAATACATTTCTATGGGTCGGATATATATTTTCGTGGTAATCGATACATTTTCGTGGTAACAGATACATTTTCGTGAGGTCAAATACATTTCCGTGGAGTGCGGATACATTTCTTTGAAAACGAATACCTTACTATTTTGAATGTGCGTCTGTGTGTGTAAATTCCGACGCCGATCTGGTCAACAGAGGAATGTGTAGGTGTTCACATAGACCTAAATAGGAAATACAAATATCATCATCGTTAAGCTGCAGCTCCTACCTATCTACAAAGGCTTGGCTATCAGTGTGGCCTTGGGTTTTTATATATAGTACACCTTTTAAATTAACCGAATCAAAAGGTTTGAAATAAATATCTAAGATATGTAATAAATGGGTTGTTTAAAATGAATACTTACGGCTGGTCAATACCTTGTATTATACATTGAATAGTCTGGGCCATCTTGTAAGTAGACCGGGCCAGTGAGAACTTTATAAGGTCTTTTGTGTTGAATGTTGCGATAACAACATTACATGCTGAATACATTAGTTAAAGTTTTGACACAAGAAATATAGTGTGTACGGGCAGAGATTTAAAAAGTAATTAAATTAAATTATCTATGTCTCTGGTACGGGTATGGTTTTAAGAGAGAAGTTTCTCCTTCCCTCCGCTTTTTCACAGAAAATAAAGGAAAACCTTCATTATTTTTTAATTCTGTAAATTTTTAATTTGAACGATTTTTAAGTAAGACATCAGTACAACCAGTCCCATATCAATGAAATGGCCATTGAGAATAGGATTTATTTTCGTAAAATAGCATTAAATATATTTGAATTATACACGTGTGTATTTATTTTGCAAAATGTATAACATGTTTTATTATCGTGTGACATCGGAACTGGTCGATTTATCTATTAAGAAAATATATCAACTTAAAAAAAACCCGATTGGTTTATTCAGGTTAAAAAAAGAATCAACTTCGTCAAAATGTTATAATTGTTATAAGGGGCGTGTATATTATAGTTGGCTATATTACCTACAAATGTATTTATACTAGCCTGATTAATTTTGACATCTTGAATGACGGATTGAGTGACCATAGGGATAAACTTTATCATCATTCCTATTTGTAAATCAATCAATCAATTAATAATATTTCATTTATATGTATATATATACGTCACATGTTAATATACATGGACATGTATACATGTATATATATAAAACGATCAAGTATATAATATATAAATGTATATATATAAAACGATCAAGTATATAATATATAAAGCCATAAAACTAATATCAACATTCAGCCTTATAAGGCTTACGAAACACTTTTAAGCATAAACTGATTCTATCAAAAATACAAATATCAACGTTTTATCACGATAAAAAATTATCATCAAATATAATCGTAATAGATTGGCGGGAAAAGTATGAATGTGTTTCGGACGATCCCTACACAGAATTACTTATCTTAATTGGAATAAAAATACGAATTAAAAGCTACATGTAGGTTACATTACAAGATAAATGAAGCGCTATAAAACGTTGATAATGTATACATGTTTACATGCTTATGAATGTACATGTATTGTATACACAGTAGTACATGTATATATAGATATCCAGCTACATCAAATAGTGTATGGGTGAACGGAAGTAAATATTTCTGTAATTAAAAGTCAATAAAAAGACACTAGGGCACGAATGTTTATAGTTGTAACGAATCTGTTATTAATGATTTATAGTCATAACGTATTCAACTGAGTAATGTTGCGTCACCCTACGCAACACAAACATGTGTACACAGAAACTGAAAACAATCATTGGTATGAAATCAAATCGGCGTTTAACTTGGCCTATAACTATCGATATTGAACGAATATATATACATGTACATAGTCAATCATACAAATAAAAAAGACTTTTGTATTGGTCTACGCGGTAAGCAACAGACCAATATTTACATGTAGGCCTGTTTCAATTACCCCCTTTTGGCCCCATTACTTGACCCTTGAACCCAAATTAGGTCAGCTGGCGATGACGTCGGGAAAAATACAGTAAACTTTTACGATATCATTAATTCTGAGGTATTTATCGTGAAATTCAGTTTGGCCTATACTCTGGACCATATGTGAATGCTGAAGATAGGCTAAACACTGACGGATTTCGTCTGGTTTACACAGAATGGTGTTGTTTTGATCAGCTGATGCTTTGTTCCGCTACTTTGGTCACGTGCTTTTTTGATATTGTATATATATATATATGATGGCGAGCAGACGAGACGTTACTTATTTTATCGAGAAAGACACACGAGAATAGACGTTACAAGGAGGCTGGACACAGACAGACGGCAGGTGAGTGTACACATGTATAACCTCTTTGTATCCATTTTCTTTCGATTTATACACATGACTTAAATCGAACGATGTCGCCACACAAATAATCGCTCTGAAACCAGCAGTGAAAAGCGTGGATGCTGGCATGGGCCTCGTGATCTCAGGCAAAGGGGCGTGATCCCACGCGCGGCACGACACATGGTCTTTATTTGTCTCCTTCAGTCGGTGTTCGGACATGAGTGTACAGTATTGATTTAACATATATATATATATAATTCACATCCCTCTTTCTTTGACCATCTATTGATCTAACTGGACACTGTAAACAGAGTAATGATTTATCGACTTTCTGGACGCATCAATAATCCAATAATCGTTTTATCGATGTAGCGTCAGGTACAAATGTAGCTAGGTCTAGATTAACACGATAGTAACAGATACATGAGCATGGAGTAAACATGTACATGTGATCACATACATGTATATACCCACCTGTTAATAGCGATTTTAATTGTAGATGACGACTGGTGATACCTGACAACCATAGATGATAATTAGTAATCAGATACCTGAGTTTAGGGAATATCGCTGATTGCCTTCATCAAATGTCCTGGAAATAGTTGTACACAAGACATCAGACCGTGCTATGCTCACCCTCTAATGCAGGTAGTATTTATATAGTACAAAAGGTTGACCTTGTCTTTATAGACAGGTTGGTTGTGTCAGTATAGACAGGTGGACAGGGTCAGTATAGACGGCTGGACAGTGTCAGTATAGACAGGTGGTCAGTGTCAGTATAGACAGGTGGTCAGTGTCAGTATGGACAGGTGGACAGTGTCAGTATAGACAGGTGGAAATTGTCAGTATAGACAGTGGACAGTGACAGTATAGACAGGTGGGTGGTGTCAGTATAGACAGATGGACAGTGACAGTCTAGACAGGTGGTCAGTATCAGTATAGACAGGTGGTCAGTATCAGTATAGACAGGTGGTCAGTGTCAGTATAGACAGGTGGGTGGTGTCAGTATAGACAGGTGGGTGGTGTCAGTATAGACAGGTGGGTGGTGTCAGTATAGACAGGTGGACAGTGACAGTCTAGACAGGTGGTCAGTATCAGTATAAACAGGTGGTCAGTGTCAGTTTAGACAGGTGGACAGTGTCAGTATAGACAGGTGGACAGTCAATGTCAGTATAGAAAGGTGGACAGTGTCAGTATAGACAGATGGATGGTGTCAGTATAGACAGGTGGACAGTGTCAGTATAGACAGGTGGACAGTGACAGTCTAGACAGGTGGGCAGTGACAGTCTAGACAGAGACAGGTGGACAAAATAAGATCCATTTTTCCCAGAGAAATAATGCTAATATATCACTATTGTCAACATTTTCCCGAATATCAGTTACCTTGTTAGCTTTTACTGTGGTTTGGGAGATTAATTAGTTTTACAGAGTATCCTTAGGAGGTTAATTAGGTCACAGAATATCCTTGGGAGATGAATTAGGTCACAGAATATCCTTGGGAGAAGAATTAGGTCACAGAATATCCTTGGGAGATTAATTAGGTCACAGAATATCCATGGGAGGTTAATTAGGTCACAGAATATCCTTGGGAGGTTAATTAGGTCACAGAATATCCGTGGGAGATGAATTAGGTCACAGAATATGCTTTGGAGATTAATTACGTCACAGAATAACTTAGGATATCAATTAGGTCATAGATATCCCTAGTAATGGTGGGGGGTATTACCGGCATACCAGGAAACCGCGGTAAAACCTGACGAGGTACGTACTGCGGTACACTTGTACTGTACTGGTACTTCGGTAAACTTTGGCAGTTTCCGTCCAAAGGAAATTAAGTGTTTGTAATTCCAACTAATACCATCGCAAACTAAAAAAATAAATGTTAATTTCATATAGTTTCGCTGACCAACCAGTCATATATCCCATTCTCGATCGCCGTCTCGTAACTTGTAAGCATGTTACTATAGAAACGGGCTTGTCCCGCAGTGAATAATTAAAGATGGCGGACGCAACAGAAAGGCCATATGAACTGATATCAAATCGTCGTGCTAAGTCCGACATCTGGCGCCATTTTGCGCTCAAAAAAAGGAAATGTGATGGCTTAATCAAGGAGTCGGTTGCTGTTTGCCGAACTTGTGATGTCAGTGTGAAATGTACCGGCGGTGGGACATCTAATCTGGTGTCCCACGTGCGTCGGCATCATCAATTATGGATCTTGATGCACGTTATCAGGATAAGGAAGACTTTTTGAATATGAGCCTTTCAGAAAGTTAATTGTTTTTTAAGTAATGGTTTGTTGTAGACTCAAGTATAGTCAAACTGACAATATGACATATATATTGTGGCAAGAGTTATGTCGAAACTGACGTTGGTACTCTAGTCATAATTATTATTAATTACTAGTCAATCCTAAAAATACTCATATGTAGTTGTCATTGTTGATATCTTGCCTTTTGTCTACTGAGTTTGTTAATTTTAATGTCTGTTCATCTGAAAAATATATATGATTAAAAATCTGCATTATTATCAATTGTTATTGTGATTTCAGTTATGATCCATGATATCCGTGGTATACCGCGGTACATACCGTGGTATTTGATGAAATACCGCGGTATACCGCAGTACTTTTTTTTTCCGTGGTACCCAGCTCTATTAGATTAATTAGGTCATAACATATCTTTGGGAGATTAATTAGGTCACAAAATATCCTTGGGAGATTATTTAGGGCACAAATTATCCCTGGTAGATTAATTAGGTCATAGAATATAACTGAGATTAATAAGGTCACAAAATATCACTGGTATATTACTTAGGTCACAGAATATGCTTTTGAGATTAATTCAGTCTCAGAATATCCTTGGGAGAATAATTAGGTCACAGAATATCCTTGGGAGGTTAATTAGGTCACAAAATCTGCTTTGATTTTAAAGATTAATCAGGTCACAGAATATGCTTTGATTTCAAAGATTAATCAGGTCACAGAATATCCTTTGGCGATTAATTAGGTTACAGAATATCCTTGGGTTATTAATTAAATTTCAGGATATCACTGGGAGATTAATGAGATCACAGAATATCCTTGGGAGATTAATTAGGTCACAAATTATCCCTGGTAGATTAATTAGGTCATAGAATATAAATGTGAGATTAATTAGGTCACAGATTATCACTGGGATATTAGTTAGGTCACAAAATATGCTTTTGAGATTAATTAAGTCTCAAAATATCCTTGGGAGGTTAATTAGGTCACAGAATATCCTTTTTAGGTTAATTAGGTCACAGAATATCCTTGGGAGGTTAATTAGGTCACAGAATATCCTCGGGAGATTAATTAGGTCACAGAATATGCTTTGGAGATTAATTAAGTCTCAGAATATTCTTTGGAGATTAATTAGGTTACAGAATATCCTTGAGTTATTAATTAAGTCTCAGGATATCACTGGGAGATTAATGAGATCACAGAATATCCTTGGGAGATTAATTAGGTCAAAGAGAATGCTTTTGAGATTAAATAGTCTCAGAATATCCTTGGGAGATTAATTAGGCTACAGAATATCCTTGGGAGGTTAATTACGTCACAGAAAATGCTTTGAAAATTAAATAGGTCACAGAATATGCTTTGGAGATTAATTAGGTCACAGAATATCCTTGGGAGATTAATTAAGTCTCAAAATATCCTTTGGAGATTAATTAGGTCACAGAATATCCTTGGGAGATTAATTAGGTAACAAATATCCTTGGGAGTTTAATTAGGTCACAAAATATCCTTGGGAGATTAATTTGGTCACAGAATATCCTTGGGAGATTAATTAGGTCACAGAATATGCTTTGGAGATTAATTAAGTCTCAGAATATTCTTTGGAGAATGGGTCATAGAATATCCTTTGGAGATTAATTAGGTCACAGAATATCTTTGGCAATCATTGATTGGTGGCATAACTGATATTATTTTCATTGTAATAAAATGTTTTTCCTGGTTTTCTGAATGTGGTAAAGAACAATTCTGAACTACTAAACAACTAAACTTACTCTTATGTACATAAACACTAACTTACATATCTTCAGTGCATTTTTCAATCTCTTGCAACTTTCATGAGATACTCACTGACTGAGCTTCTATCAATTTATTAGCTCACCTGGTCTGAAGGACCAAGGTGAGCTTATGGGATACCGCAGCGTCCAGCGTCCGTCGTCCGTCAACAATCGACTTCTTCTCCATAACCTTATAGGGTGGGGATTCAAAATTGTACAAAAAATGGGGCTGACCCCCCGGGGGCCTGAGGGGTGGGGTCAAAAGGGGTCAATTTGGCTATTTCCACATAAACGACTTCTTGTCTGAAACCAAGCATGTGACAGCACTCATAATGCAATGGTAGCATCGTTATAGGATGGGGATTCAAAATTGTACAAATGATAGGACTGACCCCCTGGGGGTCTGAGGGGCGGGGTCAAAAGGGGTCAATTTGGCTATTTTCATATAAACAACTTCTTCTTTGAAACCAAGCATGAGATAGCACCCATAATGCAATGGTAGCATCCTTATAGGGTGGGGATTCTAAATTGTACAAATGATGAAGCTGACCCCCTGGGGGCCTGAAGGGTGGGGTCAAAAGGAGTCAATTTGGCTATTTCCATATAAATGACTTCTTCTATGCAACTAAGCATAGGATAGCACCCATAATGCAATGGTAGCATCGTTATAGGATGGGGATTCAAAATTGTACAAAAAATGGGGCTGACCCCCCGGGGGCCTGAGGGGTGGGGTCAAAAGGGGTCAATTTGGCTATTTCCACATAAACGACTTCTTGTCTGAAACCAAGCATGTGACAGCACTCATAATGCAATGGTAGTAGTGTTATAGGGAGGGGATTCAAAATTGTACTAATGATAGGGCTGACCCCCCCCCCCCCCCCCCCCCCCCCCCCCCCCCCCCCCCGGGGACTGGAGGGGCGGGGTCAAAAGAGGTCAATTTGGCTATTTCCATTTAAACGACTTCTTCTCTGAAACCAAGCATGGGATAGCACCCATAATGCAATGGTAGCATCCTTATAGGGTGGGGATTCTAAATTGTACAAATGATGAAGCTGACCCCCTGGGGGCCTGAAGGGTGGGGTCAAAAGGAGTCAATTTGGCTATTTCCATATAAATGACTTCTTCTATGCAACTAAGCATAGGATAGCACCCATAATGCAATGGTAGCATCCTTATGGGGTGAGGATTCCAATTTGTGCAAATGATAGGACTGACCCCCCGGGGGCCTGAGGGGTGTGGTCAAAAGTGATCAATTTCCATATAAATGACTTAATTTTCCTCTGCAACTTAACATGGGATTACGTTCATAATGCAATGGTTACATCTTTATAGGGTTTAGATTCAAAATTTTGCAAATGATGGGGCTGACCCCCCCCCCCCCCCCCCCCCCCCCCCCCCCCCCCCCTGGGGCCTGAAGGGTGGGGTCAAAAGGGGTCAATTTAGCTATTTCCATATAAACGACTTCTTCTCTGCAACTAAGCATGGAAGAGCACTCATAATGCAATGGTAGCATCCTTATAGGGTTGGGATTTGAAATTGTACAAATGATAGGGCTGACCCCAGGGGCCTTAGACGGCAATAGATCCGGGGTCAAAAAGGTCAATTAGGCTACTATTTTCATATAAATTACTTTGTCTCTGAACTTTTGTATTGGATAGCATATTTGTATGGTATCAATAGCATCATTGTATGGTTGTGATACAAAATTAAACTTTGGAAGTCAATTTTGCTAATTTTTCTAATTGTCAGAGTCTTTGTGATAATTACTAAAAAAAAACAGGTGAGCGATACAGGTCCTCTGGGCTCTTGTCATTGAGTTGGCCTCCTGTGACAAGAGTGAAATGATATATAATGAGTGATATAGCAGAACTAACCGGGTTAATCATTGGTGTCCAGGTATTTAGTAATTCTTCTCAAGAACCAGAAGGCACAGGGTACTGATATTGGGCATGTAGCATGCTTGGATGAAGGGCTACCAAGTTTGTTCAAATGAATGACCTTGATCTTCATTCAAGGTCACAGGGGTCAAAAAGGCTAAAATCTTTGAATGACTTCTTCTCAAGAACTGAAAGGCCAAGGGTACTGATATTGGGCCAGCATCTTGGATGAAGGGCTACCAAGTTTGTTCAAATAAATGACTTTGACCTTCATTTAAGGTCACTGGTGTTTAATAGGCTAAATTCCTTTAAACAAATTCTTGTGAATAATTAAGAGGCCTAGAGACCTGATATTGGGCCCTGTGACATGCTGGGATGATGGGCTATAGCTATCAAGTTTGTTCAAATGAATGACCTTGATCTTCATTCAAGGTCACAGGGGTCAAAAAAGCCAAAATCTTTAAACAACTGCTTCTCAAGAACCAGGAGGCCCAGGGTACTGATATTGGGCCTATGACATGCTGGGATGAAGGGCTATCAAGTTTGTTCAAATGAATAACCTTGATCTTCATTCAAGGTCACAGGGGTCCAAAAGGCTAAAATCTTTCAACAACTTCTTCTCAAGAACAAGAAGGCCCATGTTACCCATAGAGGGCTTGCACGTGCTGGGATGATGGGCTACAAAGTTTGTTCAAATGAATGACCTTGACCTTCTTTCAAGTTCACAGTGGGCAAATAGGCTAAAATCTTTAAACAACTTCTTGTGAATAACTATATATAAGAGGCCTAGAGACCTGATATTGAGCCCGTGACATGCTGGGATGAAGGGCTATCAAGTTTGTTCAAATTTTGATCTTCATTCAAGGTCACAGGAGTCAAAAAGGCTAAAATCTTTAAACAAATTCTTCTCAAGAACCAGAAGGCTCCGGGTACTGATATTGGGCATGTAGCATGCTTGGATGAAGGGCTACCAAGCTTTGTTCAAATGAATGACCTTGATCTTCATTCAAGGTCACAGGGGTCAAAAAGGCTAAAATTTTAAAACGACTTCTTCTCAAGAACTGAAAGACCAAGTATACCCATATTGGGCCTGCAGCATGCTGGGATGAAGGGCTACCAAGTTGGATCAAATGAATGACCTTGACTTTCATTCAAGGTCACAGGTGTCAAAAAGGCTTAAATCTTTAAACGACTTCTCAATAACCAGAAGGCCCAGGATACTGATATTGGGACTGTAGCATGCTTGGATGAAGGGCTACCAAGTTTGTTCAAATGAATGACTTTGACCTTCATTTAAGGTCACTGGTGTTTAATAGGCTAAATTCCTTTAAACAAATTCTTGTGAATAATTAAGAGGCCTAGAGACCTGATATTGGGCCCTGTGACATGCTGGGATGATGGGCTATAGCTATCAAGTTTGTTCAAATGAATGACCTTGATCTTCATTCAAGGTCACAGGGGTCAAAAAAGCCAAAATCTTTAAACAACTGCTTCTCAAGAACCAGAAGGCCCAGGGTACTGATATTGGGCCTATGACATGCTGGGATGAAGGGCTATCAAGTTTGTTCAAATGAATAACCTTGATCTTCATTCAAGGTCACAGGGGTCCAAAAGGCTAAAATCTTTCAACAACTTCTTCTCAAGAACAAGAAGGCCCATGTTACCCATAGAGGGCTTGCACGTGCTGGGATGATGGGCTACAAGTTTGTTCAAATGAATGACCTTGACCTTCATTCAAGTTCACAGTGGGCAAATAGGCTAAAATCTTTAAACAACTTCTTCTCAAGAACTGAAAGGCCAAGGGTACTGATATTGGGCCAGCATCTTGGATGAAGGGCTACCAAGTTTGTTCAAATAAATGACTTTGACCTTCATTTAAGGTCACTGGTGTTTAATAGGCTAAATTCCTTTAAACAAATTCTTGTGAATAATTAAGAGGCCTAGAGACCTGATATTGGGCCCTACGACATGCTGGGATGATGGGCTATAGCTATCAAGTTTGTTCAAATGAATGACCTTGATCTTCATTCAAGGTCACAGGGGTCAAAAAAGCCAAAATCTTTAAACAACTGCTTCTCAAGAACCAGAAGGCCCAGGGTACTGATATTGGGCCTATGACATGCTGGGATGAAGGGCTATCAAGTTTGTTCAAATGAATAACCTTGATCTTCATTCAAGGTCACAGGGGTCCAAAAGGCTAAAATCTTTCAACAACTTCTTCTCAAGAACAAGAAGGCCCATGTTACCCATAGAGGGCTTGCACGTGCTGGGATGATGGGCTACAAAGTTTGTTCAAATGAATGACCTTGACCTTCTTTCAAGTTCACAGTGGGCAAATAGGCTAAAATCTTTAAACAACTTCTTGTGAATAACTATATATAAGAGGCCTAGAGACCTGATATTGAGCCCGTGACATGCTGGGATGAAGGGCTATCAAGTTTGTTCAAATTTTGATCTTCATTCAAGGTCACAGGAGTCAAAAAGGCTAAAATCTTTAAACAAATTCTTCTCAAGAACCAGAAGGCTCCGGGTACTGATATTGGGCATGTAGCATGCTTGGATGAAGGGCTACCAAGTTTATTCAAATGAATGACCTTGATCTTCATTCAAGGTCACAGGGGTCAAAAAGGCTAAAATTTTAAAACAACTTCTTCTCAAGAACCGAAAGACCAAGTATACCCATATTGGGCCTGCAGCATGCTGGGATGAAGGGCTACCAAGTTGGATCAAATGAATGACCTTGACTTTCATTCAAGGTCACAGGTGTCAAAAAGGCTTAAATCTTTAAACGACTCCTCAATAACCAGAAGGCCCAGGATACTGATATTGGGACTGTAGCATGCTTGGATGAAGGGCTACCAAGTTTGTTCAAATGAATGACTTTGACCTTCATTTAAGGTCACTGGTGTTTAATAGGCTAAATTCCTTTAAACAAATTCTTGTGAATAATTAAGAGGCCTAGAGACCTGATATTGGGCCCTGTGACATGCTGGGATGATGGGCTATAGCTATCAAGTTTGTTCAAATGAATGACCTTGATCTTCATTCAAGGTCACAGGGGTCAAAAAAGCCAAAATCTTTAAACAACTGCTTCTCAAGAACCAGGAGGCCCAGGGTACTGATATTGGGCCTATGACATGCTGGGATGAAGGGCTATCAAGTTTGTTCAAATGAATAACCTTGATCTTCATTCAAGGTCACAGGGGTCCAAAAGGCTAAAATCTTTCAACAACTTCTTCTCAAGAACAAGAAGGCCCATGTTACCCATAGAGGGCTTGCACGTGCTGGGATGATGGGCTACAAAGTTTGTTCAAATGAATGACCTTGACCTTCATTCAAGTTCACAGTGGGCAAATAGGCTAAAATCTTTAAACAACTTCTTGTTGAATAACTATATATAAGAGGCCTAGAGACCTGATATTGAGCCCGTGACATGCTGGGATGAAGGGCTATCAAGTTTGTTCAAATTTTGATCTTCATTCAAGGTCACAGGAGTCAAAAAGGCTAAAATCTTTAAACAAATTCTTCTCAAGAACCAGAAGGCTCCGGGTACTGATATTGGGCATGTAGCATGCTTGGATGAAGGGCTACCAAGTTTATTCAAATGAATGACCTTGATCTTCATTCAAGGTCACAGGGGTCAAAAAGGCTAAAATTTTAAAACAACTTCTTCTCAAGAACCGAAAGACCAAGTATACCCATATTGGGCCTGCAGCATGCTGGGATGAAGGGCTACCAAGTTGGATCAAATGAATGACCTTGACTTTCATTAAAGGTCACAGGGGTCAAAAAGGCTTAAATCTTTACAGACTTCTCCTCAATAACCAGAAGGCCCAGGGTACTGATATTGAGCCTGTAGCATGCTTGGATGAAGGGCTATGATTGTTCAAATGAATGACCTTGACCTTCATTTAAGGTCACTGGTGTTTAATAGGCTAAAATCCTTTAAACATCTTCTTGTGAATAATTAAGAGGCCTAGAGACCTGATATTTAGCCCGTGACATGCTGGGATGATGGGCTATAGCTATTAAGTTTGTTCAAATGAATGACCTTGATCTTCATTCAAGGTCACAGGGGTCAAAAATGCTAAAATCTTTGAAAAACTTCTTATCAAAAACCAGGAAGCCCAGGGTACTGATATAGAGCCTGTAGTATGCTTGGATAAAGGGCTAACATGTTTGTTCAAATGAATGACCTTGACCTTCATTTAAGGTCATCAGGGTCAAATAAGCTAAAATCCTTTAAACAACTTCTTGTGAATAATTAAGAGGCCGAGAGACCTGATGTTTGGTCCGTTGCATGCTGGGATGAAGGGCTATCAAGTTTGTTCAAATTAATGACCTTGATCTTCATTCAAGGTCACCGGTGTTAAATAGGCTGAAATCCTTTAAACAAATTCTTCTCAAGAACCAGAAGGCCCAGGGTACTGATATTGGGCCTGTAGCATGCTTGGATAAAGGGTTACCATGTTTGTTCAAATGAATGACCTTGACCTTCATTCAAGGTCACCAGGTTCAAATAGGCTTAAATCCTTTAAACAACTTCTTGTGAATAATTAAGAGGCCGAGAGACCTGATATTGAGCCCGTGACATGCTGGGATGAAGGGCTATCAAGTTTGTTCAAATTAATGACCTTGATCTTCATTCAAGGTCACAAGGGTCAAAAAGGCTAAAATCTTTGAACAACTTCTTATCAAGAACCAGGAGGCCCTAAGGGTACTGATATTGGGCCTGTAGCATGCTTGGATAAAGGGCTACCATGTTTGTTCAAATGAATGACCTTGACATTCATTCAAGGTCACAGGGGTCAAAAGGCTAAATCTTTAAATGACTTCTTCTCAAGAACCAGAAGGCCCAGGGTACTGATATGAGGTCTGCAGCATGCTGGGATGGAACCAGACTACCAAGTGTATTCAAATGAATGTCCTTGACCTTCATTTAAGGTCACAGGGTTCAAATAGGTTAAAACCTTGAAATAATTTCTTGAGAATAACTTGAAGCCTAAAGACCCAATATTGGGCGTGTGACATGCTTGGATGTAGAGCTACCAAGTTCATTCAAATAAAAAAGGGCTACCATTTTTGTTTTTTTTAAAATGACCTTGATCTTCATTCACAGGGGTCAAATAGGCTGAAATCTTTAAATGACTATGTTGTAATATAACTGAAGGCAAGGCCTTAAAGGACGCAGCCAGAAGTTTTAATATGAATCATGGACGGCATAGGAATCAGAGCAAAGCTCTACTTGTTTATTTTATTTTTTATTTTCATGTGCAGAAGACATAATTTTAGAAATAAACGGACGCACTTAAACTATAGAAGTAAATGATATAATAAGATTTGGATTTCTCCATGTCCATTCAAGGCATTGCTTGCCACGTATGTGAATCCTATGATTTCGCTCCATTTGTTGACGTTACATGTATGTGACGTAACGATTCCTTGTGCTCATCTTCGCCTTGGTGGATATTTTGACTGCATTGACTATAGCTTTTAATTTTCAAAGAGTTGTCATTATTATTTAAAAAATAATAAAAATGTTTAATTACTACTGTTATGCATTTGCATTAGTTAAATATATATGTACTGGAGAGAGCAGTACCGGAGCAACGCACAACCTCCCCATATGAATGAAAAAATGGCAGCCGCAAACTGAAGCTGTCAGTGTGTAGGATTGAATTTTGAAGATTGTGTTTTTTTCTTATATTTTCGCATATCTGTTACCTTAGAAGTGCTGCGCCCTTATTATGCTAAGAGTCAGATGAACGTTAAGGCCCATGGGCCTCTTGTTTATAGACAGGTTTGACTGTCACTTGGTTGGTTTTTATAGACAGGTTTGACTGTCCCTTTTGTGGTCTTTATAGACAGGTTTGACTGTCACTTGGGTGGTTGTTTTAGACAGGTTTGGCTGTACATTTTGTATCTCACTTAGCCTGGGCCCTCTGGGCCTCTTGTTCTGTTACATTAGGAACACAACAAAGATTATCTATTATAAAGATGCATAAACAATGTGTTTTAAGACATATTCGGTTAATTGTGGGACCTAGCATTTCTCCTGAGCCACAAACTGACCTTGGCGGTGTTTTGAAGGTCGTATATTAGGTAATCTAAATCTCACCTGTTTTTGCCGTGCTCATTAACACTTCTGAAGCTCTGTGATTGATGATCCTATTTGTTTCGCCTCTCAGAGGCAGCTGATGTAGCAGGTGACAATTGGCTTTATGTATGTTAATCAATAACAAGTGATAGCCCTGTGAGTTACTTAACTTATGAACTATTTTGATTGTGTGCTATTAACGGATAACTGAGGCAGCCATTTCTTAGAACCCCTTTATTGATGACGTAAGCAATACATGTTACATAACACAGACTACGATACAAGGGACGTAACTCGTACATACTTTAGACCACGACTATAGCTATTATATGACATCTCCCTTCCAAATTTACCTTATATATCAAATGTTGAAAAATGAATGTATTACTTCTGCAGATCATCAATATAGTAGTTTGCTTATTATATAATTACTTCATATTTGAAATTATGGAATAAATCTTGTTAGTATACTGCAAATTACCTTGTTTTTTATTTTTAGCCCACCATCGTCAGATGGTGGGCTATTCAAATCGCTTTTTGTCCGTGGTCCGTCGTCCGTCCTTCCGTCCGTCCTTCCGTCCGTCCGTCCGTCCGTCCGTCCTTCCGTCCGTCCGTCCTTCCGTCCGTTAACATTTCTTGTTACCGCTATTTCTCAGAAAGTACTGAAGGGATCTTTCTCAAATTTCATATGTAGGTTCCCCTAGGGCCCTAGTTGTGCATATTGCATTTTAGGACCGATCGGTTAACAAGATGGCCGCCAGGCCGCCATCTTGGATTTTGATTGTTAAAGATTGTTACCGCTATTTCTCAGAAAGTATTGAAGGGATCTCTCTCAAATTTCACATGTAGGTTCCCCTAGGGCCCTAGTTGTGCATATTGCATTTTAGGACCGATCGGTTTACAAAATGGCCGCCAGGCCGCCATCTTGGATTTTGATAGTTAAAGTTTGTTACCGCTATTTCTCAGAAAGTATTGAAGGGATCTCTCTCAAATTTCACATGTAGGTTCCCCTAGGGCCCTAGTTGTGCATATTGCATTTTAGGACCGATCGGTTAACAAAATGGCCGCCAGGCCGCCATCTTGGATTTTGATTGTTAAAGATTGTTACCGCTATTTCTCAGAAAGTACTGAAGGGATCTCTCTCAAATTTCACATGTAGGTTCCCCTAGGGCCCTAGTTGTGCATATTGCATTTTAGGACCGATCGGTTAACAAGATGGCCGCCAGGCCGCCATCTTGGATTTTGATAGTTAAAGTTTGTTACCGCTATTTCTCAGAAAGTACTGAAGGGATCTCTCTCAAATTTCACATGTAGGTTCCCCTAGGGCCCTAGTTGTGCATATTGCATTTTAGGACCGATCGGTTAACAAAATGGCCGCCTGGCCGCCATCTTGGATTTTGATTGTTAAAGTTTGTTACCGCTATTTCTCAGAAAGTACTGAAGGGATCTCTCCCAAATTTCACATGTAGGTTCCCCTAGGGCCCTTGTTGTGCATATTTAATTTTGGGACCGATCGGTCAACAACTGAAGGGATATGTCTCAAATTTCATGTGCAGGTTCCCTTAGGTCCCTAATTACATTTTGGGTCCGAACGGTCAACAAGATGGCCGACAGGCCACCATTTTGAATTTTGATAATTGAAGTTTGTTACCGCTATTTCTCAGAAAGTACTGAAGTGATCTGTCTCAAATTTTATATGTAGGTACTCCTAGGACCTGCATATTGCATATTGTGACTGATCGGTCAACAACATCTTTGATTTTGATTATTGAAGTTTGTCAGTGTTATATATCTCAGAAAGTACTGAAAGGATCTTTCTCAAATTTCATATGTAGTAATATGTAGTAAAAAGTTGAAAAGCAGAGAAAAGATCCGTCTTTCTATTGTCAGACATAGATCATTCTTTGGTGGGCGCCAAGATCCCTCTGGGATCTCTTGTTAACCATTAAAATACTTTAAACAGTCAAATATAGAAAATACTTGAAATTTGAAATACACTGTACCAATTAACCATTGTCTGACATATATTTCACGAACAATATCAAACACTTAAACAAATGTTCGAACACGAATTTGGCACAAGTCATGGGCATTATCTAGTTCTCATAGCGTTTTGGTTTGATTACACTGTACCAATTAACCATTGTCTGACATATATTTCACGAACAATATCAAACACTTAAACAAATGTTCGAACACGAATTTGGCACAAGTCATGGGCATTATCTAGTTCTCATAGCGTTTTGGTTTGATTATTGCCCTACCACTCACTCGACTTGTTTTTTGTTCACCTTTGTCATTTGGTGTTAGTTCCTTGGATATCGATGTATCCATAGTAAGCGATCGCGAAGTGTCTTTGTTTGTTACTTTAGTTTTCATTGGAAGTGGTTCCTGTTGATTGGTTTCGCGTTCTCTTGGTAATGTCTCGTTAAGCACTGAAGATGGAGTTGGTGCTTCAGGAATGTGTGTGTACGCGTACGGATGTTGGTAAAATTGTTCATCACAAAAGTTCTCGCGAGTTTTCAGAATGTCTCTCCTGTTCCTCCTATAGGTTCGACCTTCACTCTTTAGAATGTATGACCTTGGTGTGTTATCATACCCTATACACTTGGCTGGTGTCCACGTCCTCCCTGTATGCATCCTTACATGCTCGTTGGGTTGAATTCTAGACATTTCTTTGACACCAATGTTGTAATTCTTCTTCTGTTTTTGTTGGTTTTCTTCCAGGTTTCTTTGTATCATCTTGTGAGATTTGTCTTTTGGCTTCAGCAAAGATCTTTTGATAGGAATAGTAGATTTTGTTTTCCGTCCCATCAGTATTTCGACTGGTGAGAGTCCTACACCAGAGACCGGTGTGTTTCTCAGTTCTAATAAAGCTATTTCAGGATCACGATTATCCTCCCTTGCCTTTTTTATAAGCCTTTTTGCAGTTTGAACGGTTCTCTCCGCAAATCCATTGCTCTGCGGATATCTTGGTGAAGAGGTAACATGTTTGATATTGTACTCATTCATGAATGCTTGGAATTCACCTGATGAATATTCTGGACCATTGTCCGTCCTCAGAATTTCAGGAATGCCATGGCGCGCAAAGTGTGACTTCATGTATTGTATCACTGTACAACTTGTAACATTAGGAATATTGGACACCTCAAAATACTTTGAGTAGTAATCAGCCAAAATCATGTATTTATCACTGCCAAGATAGAATATATCACTTGCTAACTTTTCCCATGGCCTATCAGGAATTTCATCCTGCACAATTGGTTCCTTTTGCTGATAATTTCTGTGTTTCTGACATATTTCACAATTTTCAACTTTGCTCTGAATGTCCTTTGACATTCCTACCCAGAAAAGACTGGACTTTGCTAACTCTAGACACTTTGTGATTCCCATGTGTCCAGAGTGGACCTTATTCATCATTTCACTAATTAGTGACTTTGGAGTCACTATCCTATCACCTTTCATGAGGAGACCATCACATAAATTGAGCTCATCACGATATTCCAATACACATCCAGATCTTGGAAACATCTGCCTTGGTTTCCGGCCATCCATATGTCACGTGGTGCTTTACTCTTGACAATATTGGATCCTTATCTACTTCTTCCACAAATTCATCTGTTTTCTCTGTTGATATACTAACAAATGTATGTATTTGGAATTCTTCTGTATCTGGCTGATCCCTTAACGGTGCGCGACTTAACGCGTCAGCTATGTGTAGCTCTTTCCCAGGTACGTAATACACACTTTGGTTGTATTTTTGGAGCTTGAGCATCATTCTCTGTATCCTTTGTGGAGCCTGGATAAGAGGTTTCTTGAACAGACTCTCCAATGGCTTATGGTCTGTTTGTACATATATAGTCTCTTTACCGTAGATGTATTGATGGAACTTGGTTGCTCCAAATACAATGGCAAGCATTTCCTTTTCTATCTGAGCGTAATTCCTTTCTGCTGAACTGAGGGATCTTGATGCGAATGCTATTGGTTTGCCTCCCTGCATCAGACAACCTCCCAATCCTGTGGAAGATGCGTCAACAGATATTGTAATTTCCTCATCCTGATTATAGTACTGTAGCACAGGGGCTTGGGAAATGAGTCTTTTCAAGTGTTCAAGCGCTTGGTGGTGCTTATGATCCCAGTGCCAACACACATCTTTCTTGAGTAGTTCATGGAATGGAGTATTAACAGTTGCCAAATCTGGTATAAACTTTTGTAGATAATTCACCATTCCCAGCAGTCTCTGTAGACTCTTCACATCTGTTGGCTCGGGCATGTTGAGTATCGCCTCAATTCTGTCTTTATTTGGTTTCAGACCATCTGCTCCAAACGTATGACCGACGTAGTCTATTTCAGTTTGATTGAACTTGCACTTCTCTTCATTAAATCTTAGATTTACCTCATCGGCCCTTTGGAGAACAACTTCGAGTGTTTTGTTTAACTCATCTTCGTTCTTTCCCCAAAGCAAAATGTCATCTACTATGACGTCACATCCTGGAATATCTTCAAAAATCTGACTTGTTTCTCTCTGGAATACCTCACTGGCTGCGTTGATGCCGAAAGGTAAACGTTCAAATTTGTAACGCCCAAATGGGGTATTAAACGTCGTTAACCACGTGCTTTCTTCTGCCAGCTTTATATGGAAAAATCCTTGTGATGCATCAAGTTTAGTGAACAACTTAGCATCTCCTAGCTTAGCGGCCACCTCCTCGACAGTCTTCATAGGGAAGTGCTCGCGTTTCACCGCTTTGTTTAAGTCTCGTGGGTCTAAACACAATCTTACAGAGCCGTTGGGCTTCCTAACAACAACAATAGAGTTCACCCACTTTGTAGGTTTTGTTACTTTTGTTATTACACCTTGTTCTTCCATCCGTTGAAGCTCTTGTTTTACTTGTTGTGAAAGCATGTGCGGAATCTTCCTTGGAGGATGTACTACAGCTGGGATGCTCTCATCAACCTTAATCTTGTATTCTCCAGGTAGACAACCTAGTCCTGAGAATAAATGTTTGTACTTTTCAACAGGTGTTTGTTGATTGTTGTTTGTGACTTCATTGTTGTCTCTACTAGTTTGTATAGCATTTAGTCGTTGTATGAGACCCATCTCTACACAAGTTTCTAGACCTAGGACTGGCATGAATCTTGACCTGACAATGTTGAATGTTGCCACATGGAATTTACCTTTGTACTCCATAGCAATGTCCTTCTTTCCTACGGTTTTAATGCTATGCCCAGAATAAGACACAAGTTTTGTCCTTGTTGTTCTGATGCCCTTTATATTCAGCTGTTGTGCAAGGTTTACAGGAATGACGTTGCATGTTGCTCCTGTGTCTATCTTAAGTGTTACCTTTTGATCATTGATCCATACTTTGACATGCCACTCTGTGTCTTTGGTCTGTGTATCCGGTTCACTACAGGTTTTGTGTACCATACCTACAAACTGTGTATTTTGGTATTCATCATCACTTTCTTCATCTAGCGCATGTACTTGCTTTTTGCACATTTTCGCGAAATGGTTCATCCCATTACAGTTTAAGCATGATTTCCCATATGCCGGACAGTTTCTGGGTGCATGTGAAAGACCACATTTTTTACATTTAAATCTTTTCTTTGGCTTGTCTGGTTCCCTTTTCTGACTAGATTGAGTAGAATGTTGGGGTTTCTGTTCTTTCTGACTCTTTTTTGTAGATATTTGCTTATTCTTTATGCCATGTATACTTTTAGATGACCCCTGTGTTTCTCCCAGTTCTTTTAATTGCATACTGCTTGCCTCTGATGCCCGACAAAATTCTACACATTTCTCAAGTGTTAAGTCCTTTTCTCGAAGTAATCTTTCGCGCAAATGGACGTTTCTAATTCCACAAATAATTCTATCTCTAATCAGGCTATCCTGAAGAGTTGAAAATTCACAAGTAGCTGCTTTAGTTTTTAGGTCAGTGACATAAGCATCGATCTTTTCCCCTTCTCTCATGTTTCTAGTGAAGAATACGTGCCTTTCATATGTAATGTTCTTTCTAGGATTACAATAAGATTCAAATTGTTGACATATTTTGCCTAATTTTGCATCATCTCCTTCTTGTTCAAAGACGAACGTTTTATATACGTCGTGCGCTGCTGGGCCAGCCACGTGGAGAAAATTGAAAGCGCGTACCTTTTGATCCTCCTTATCAATTTTAGCGGCAACCTCGTATATATCATAGGCTTGTTTGAACCTTCGCCAGTTTTCTGACACATTACCCGTAAATTGGAGTTCAGTGGGCGGCTTTAACCTGTCCATCTTTTGTAGTTTCTTCTGACACCATGTGCTATTAACGGATAACTGAGGCAGCCATTTCTTAGAACCCCTTTATTGATGACGTAAGCAATACATGTTACATAACACAGACTACGATACAAGGGACGTAACTCGTACATACTTTAGACCACGACTATAGCTATTATATGACAGATTGGGCCCCCCCCCCCTCCCGGGGGCAGGAGGGGCGGGGCCCAATATGGGAAAAAAAAGTTACTTCTTTAAATCGCCTCTAGTCATAGCGTTCTGCATGGACTGTAATCAAATTTGACCAGAATCATCCTTTGAGGAAGGGGAACATAGTTTGTATACATTTTGGATCTGACCTCCCCAGGGGCAGGAGGGGCGGGGCAGGGCTCAATAAGGGATATAGAGGTAAATTCTTTAAATCGTTACTTGTCATAGAGTTCTGCATGGAATATAACCAAATTTGGCCAGAAAAATCCTTGGGGGAAGGGGAACGGGTTTGGTATAGATTTTGGCTCTGACCCCTCGGGGGCAGGAGGGGCGGGGTCCAATAGGGGTTAATCCTTTACATCGCTATTTGTCATAGAGTTCTGCATGGAATGTAACCAAATTTGGCCAGAAACATCCATGGGGGAAGGGAAACAGAGTTTGTATAAATTTTGGCTCTGACACCCAGGGAGCAGGAGGTGCGGGGCTCAATAAGAGAAATAGAGGTAAATCCTTTATATCGCTACTTATCATAGAGTTCTGCAAGGAATGTAGCCAAATTTGGCTTGATTTGGCTCTGTTCCCCTAGGGGCATATTTTGTTTTTGCCTTACACTATTGCATGCCAGCACATGAATTTGCCATGAACAGTTACCCATGAAAATAATGCATGAAAATTCCATGAAACTTTGACATGAAAAAAACTCTTAAAAGGATCATTATTCATGGCCATGAATTTGAATAAAGAAGCATGAAAATGCCATGAATGCATGTTAAATTTTGACCTTGAAATTGAATTATGTCATCATTCAATTTCATGGCCATGAAACCTAGGAATAATTTATGGGGATTTTCATACCCATGATTATCCAATGAATTAGAACTATCCTTGCATCATGGCCATGAAATTCCCCTTAAAAGGAACATAATCCATGGCCATGAATTTTCAACCCATGAGAATTGCTTGTCTGATGTGATTTAACCATTTTCATGGCCATGGAACCAATACAATCACATAGTTTTGATTTTCATGAAATTGACATTAGAATGCATACTTATGATTTATGGCCATGAATTTTATGATAAAGGAATTAAGTACAAATATTACATTCGGCATGATATGATCAGTTTTCCTAAATCTGTCATCAAAAACTCTCTGCTTTAATTTATTTTAAAATAAAGAAATACAATGAAAAAAACAATCTTCAGTTTGAAAGTTAAATTAGCATTAACAAAACATATAAAACATTCAACATGCAGGCACATGTCAAATAAATTTGTACACTGTCATGTAGTTGATAGTGAGAATTTGGCAATGCCGCCCAGTGTATGCAATTTCATTAATTGTAAGGAATCACATCTTATCTAAACTTGTTTACTGTACCTTTAGGAACTCAGGATTAAATTCAGCACTTGTCTACAGATTGTATAACAGATAAGTGAGCATGAAAATTCTGTTCCTGGTCATACATCAATAGACACAGCAGCCATTTTTGATTTCTTCTGTTTAGGCGGGAATATTCAAGTCATGTGACTCAAGTATTAAAATATAGAAGTCATGTGTCTCAAGTTTTAGAAAAAAGGGAGTCATTTGACTTTAATTATTGACTTTTGACAAACAAAACTCATCTTAATCAAGGCAAGGATATGAAATTACTAGTGAGTATCTTAATTAGCTAATTTCTAATTAAGGTTAATTTTCATAATTGTAAATTTTCATGGCCATGAATCATCAGTTATTTTATTTTTATTATCAACCTAAAAAAAACATGGCCATGGAATACTTTCCACTTTATCTCTTCTATTAATTCATGGTCATCATTTTCATCAATCATCCAATCTAAAATTCATTGTCATCACTGACAAATCAATGGCCATGAATCTCACATGAAAAAGTGATCATTACAGAAATTCATGGCCATTAACTTTGATTGATTTCTTTCAATGATAATTTCATTGATTATTACACTGGAAGACCATAAAGGCCTAATTTTGACAGAAATTGCCCTAATTTTCAAAACAGGCCTAATATTGAGAGAAAATGACCTAATAATCAGAAAATAAGATACCCCTTATATGAGGGGTATCTCGGTACATTTTAGACAGTTGACTATTAATTAATAGAACCACTGTCAATAGTCATGGGATATTCAATTAATTCATGGCCATGATATGGATTTTTCATGGCATTTAAAACCATTCAGGAGTACACATGAAAAAAAAAAATTTCATGGCCAGATTCATGGTATTTATGAAATTTCATGGCATTTTCATGTGTATTTCATAGTTTTTTCATGGTATTGACGTAGAGTAGTGTTATACATGTATATATGTGTTTTTTTATGAATGGATAAAATGATATTGAGTTATAATTAAAAACTCTGTGTGCCTTTTTAGTATCTATAGCTATGAGTATCATCGTTCTTTACATACAATGTCAAATTTTCAATGATAATTTCCAATACAGAGAACTGACATCACATAAGGAAAGGGATGTACACTTAAATGTCCTGAGGTACCCCTCCCATAAGGAAAGGGAAGTACTGAGGTACCCCTCCCATAAGGAAAGGGATGTACCGAGGTACCCCTCCCATAAAATAAAGTATGTACACTTAAATGTACCGAGGTACCCCTCCCATAAGGAAAGGGATGTACACTAAAATGTACCGAGGTACGCCTCCCATAAGGAAAGGGATGTACACTAAAATGTACCGAGGTACGCCTCCCATAAGGAAAGGGATGTACACTAAAATGTACCGAGGTACCCCTCCCATAAGAAAAGGGATGTACACTAAAATGTACCGAGGTACCCCTCCCATAAGGGAAAGGGATGTACACTAAAATGTACCGAGGTACCCCTCCCATAAGAAAAGGGATGTACACTAAAATGTACCGAGGTACCCCTCCCATAAGGAAAGAAATGTACACTAAAATGTACCGAGGTACCCCTCCCATAAGGAAAGAAATGTACACTAAAATGTACCGAGGTACCCCTCCCATAAGGGGTCCACCTGTTGAGGATTTAAAAAGTTTTGTGAACACCAGTCATTCCAGACATTTAAATCCTTTCTGCTACATTTATGATTCATGCATTTCATTTTGATACCTTTGGTGGTCATTCTGGTGATAAAGGACAATGACAGGTGAAGGTCATTCACCTGAGGGTGGTCAAGGATTTAGGATTGAGATTTTCTTAATCACATCCACAGCAGGGATAGAGAATTCAATTTGTGTATCAACAACAAGTGATTTTATCTTTATCTCTATAGGATATTTAAGTGTCATATCAGATATGGTTAACTGAATTGCTCCACCTTTCCATGTTTGCTCACCGAAGCATTACCTCAAGATGAAAGGCTACCAGTATATATACAATGTTTTATCTTACAATTAAAGTCAAGTTTATGTGGCCTAATTTTCACATGACGACATAGTCTATGATACCTATATATATATATATTATGAATCATTATCCTTTTGAGTGTAGAGACTGATAATATTACATACATTAATTATGTAAGTTTGGAATTAAGTATTCTGATAGTTATCCCCAAAGAGTTTCTGCTGAGTTTAGTGACAATGTAAGAACTCTGGACTGGTAGAAACATTTTTCGTTTGTTTGTACAGCTGATTAAAGCTATTACATCTGGTCTAGATTTGTAAAGACTCAGTGACCTTTAAGGATATAGATACAAGGTCAAGTATATAAATAGTACAATATCAAATAGTTCTACAGTTACAGAACAAGTTATAACAATTCATAAGGTACTTTCCAGTCTAGGTAATTGTAAACACTAATCTATTGTTGTGACGAGCAGTGGTGTTCATTGAAAAATAAATACACAGCCAGTCTTTGGTTCAATGGCCTTGGATTGAAAAATCTTTGTTGTTATTTACGTCCTGTGAACCTTCCCAATGATTTCTGCTTTAATCTGATCACAACACTGAGATATGGAAGTTTTAGTAACATGATTTACCTTGGTTCATGGGGTGCATATTATTCAGTTGGGTGTTGCTTGGCCATTTCATGTTTGAAGACAGCTAACTAAAATGGAGGAATCAAAAGGTACGATCACATTGTATGATCACATTCTATGATCACATTGTATGACCATTTCATGTTTTCATCTAACAGACATTGATTTCTTATACAAACAAACCGATGACAAGAGTCTATTAATATACATTTTCAAAAAAGGAGAAGATAAAATAATTGTGAAGTCTGAATTTGTTGTCTTGAAAGTTTGGCTGCATGTGACACTATGTATTATCAAATGGTGTTTCCAAGTGTGATGTGCAGGCTAAATAAAACATTTTGGTGCAGTTGAGAACATATGAATTCTATCTAGGCTGTTGTGTAAGTCTTTACTTTTCTTGACAAACACAATTAATACATGCATATAGTAAATAGAGGATCTTACATGAGTGGCTATGTGAAATTAAAATTTATCAAACAAGTTCAATAATTTGATATGCCACAAGGCTTTTAATATCAGATTATTTAATGAGTTTAATAAGTTTCATATCACATATGGCCACTCATGTAAGATCCATAATCTGAAGAGAAAGTAGATGGTTATATATTAGCACTATTATCTATAGAGAAAGTAGACGGTGATATGTCAGCACCATTATCTGTAGAGAGAGAAGACGGTGATATGTCAGCACCATTATCTATAGAGAAAGTAGATGGTGATATGCCAGCACCATTATCTATAGAGAAAGTAGACAGTGATATGTCAGGACCATTATCTAAAGAGAAAGTAGACAGTGATATGTCAGCACCATTATCTGTAGAGAAAGAAGACAGTGATTTGTCAGGACCATTATCTAAAGAGGAAGTAGATGGTGATTTGTCAGCACCATTATCTGTAGAGAAAGAAGACAGTGATATGTCAGGACCATTATCTAAAGAGAAAGTAGACAGTGATATGTCAGGACCATTATCTAAAGAGAAAGTAGACAGTGATATGTCAGGACCATTATCTATAGAGAAAGTAGACAGTGATATGTCAGGACCATTATCTAAAGAGAAAGTAGACAGTGATATGTCAGCACCATTATCTATAGAGAAAGTAGACAGTGATATGTCAGCACCATTATCTGTAGAGAAAGTAGACAGTGATATGCCAGGATCATTATCTAAAGAGAAAGTAGACAGTGATATGTCAGCACCATTATCTGTAGAGAAAGTAGACAGTGATATGTCAGCACCATTATCTATAGAGAAAGTAGACAGTGATATGTCAGCACCATTATCTAAAGAGAAAGTAGACAGTGATATGTCAGGACTATTATCTAAAGAGAAAGTAGACAGTGATATGTCAGCACCATTATCTGTAGAGAAAGAAGACAGTGATATGTCAGCACCATTATCTATAGAGAAAGTAGACAGTGATATGCCAGGACCATTATCTATAGAGAAAGTAGACAGTGATATGTCAGCACCATTATCTGTAGAGAAAGAAGACAGTGATATGTCAGCACCATTATCTATAGAGAAAGTAGACAGTGATATGCCAGGACCATTATCTATAGAGAAAGTAGACAGTGATATGTCAGCACCATTATCTATAGAGAAAGTAGACAGTGATATGCCAGGACCATTATCTATAGAGAAAGTAGACAGTGATATGTCAGCGCCATTATCTATAGAGAAAGTAGACAGTGATATGTCAGGACCATTATCTATAGAGAAAGTAGACAGTGATATGTCAGCACCATTATCTGTAGAGAAAGTAGATAGTCATATGTCAGGACCGTTATCTATAGAGAAAGTAGATAGTGATATTTCAGCACCATTATCTGTAGAGAAAGAAGACGGTGATATGTTAGCAACATTATCTATAGAGAAAGTAGACAGTGATATGTCAGCACCATTATCTATAGAGAAAGTAGACAGTGATATGTCAGGACCATTATCTAAAGAGAAAGTAGACAGTGATATGTCAGCACCATTATCTGTAGAGAAAGAAGACAGTGATTTGTCAGGACCATTATCTAAAGAGGAAGTAGATGGTGATTTGTCAGCACCATTATCTGTAGAGAAAGAAGACAGTGATATGTCAGGACCATTATCTAAAGAGAAAGTAGACAGTGATATGTCAGGACCATTATCTAAAGAGAAAGTAGACAGTGATATGTCAGGACCATTATCTATAGAGAAAGTAGACAGTGATATGTCAGGACCATTATCTAAAGAGAAAGTAGACAGTGATATGTCAGCACCATTATCTATAGAGAAAGTAGACAGTGATATGTCAGCACCATTATCTGTAGAGAAAGTAGACAGTGATATGCCAGGATCATTATCTAAAGAGAAAGTAGACAGTGATATGTCAGCACCATTATCTGTAGAGAAAGTAGACAGTGATATGTCAGCACCATTATCTATAGAGAAAGTAGACAGTGATATGTCAGCACCATTATCTAAAGAGAAAGTAGACAGTGATATGTCAGGACTATTATCTAAAGAGAAAGTAGACAGTGATATGTCAGCACCATTATCTGTAGAGAAAGAAGACAGTGATATGTCAGCACCATTATCTATAGAGAAAGTAGACAGTGATATGCCAGGACCATTATCTATAGAGAAAGTAGACAGTGATATGTCAGCACCATTATCTGTAGAGAAAGAAGACATGATATGTCAGCACCATTATCTGTAGAGAAAGAAGACAGTGATATGTCAGCACCATTATCTATAGAGAAAGTAGACAGTGATATGCCAGGACCATTATCTATAGAGAAAGTAGACAGTGATATGTCAGCACCATTATCTATAGAGAAAGTAGACAGTGATATGCCAGGACCATTATCTATAGAGAAAGTAGACAGTGATATGTCAGCGCCATTATCTATAGAGAAAGTAGACAGTGATATGTCAGGACCATTATCTATAGAGAAAGTAGACAGTGATATGTCAGCACCATTATCTGTAGAGAAAGTAGATAGTCATATGTCAGGACCGTTATCTATAGAGAAAGTAGATAGTGATATTTCAGCACCATTATCTGTAGAGAAAGAAGACGGTGATATGTTAGCAACATTATCTATAGAGAAAGTAGACAGTGATATGTCAGCACCATTATCTATAGAGAAAGTAGACAGTAATGTGTCAGGACCATGAGGGTGATAAGTTAGCACCATTATCTGTAGAGAAAGAAGACGGTGATATGTTAGCAACATTATCTATAGAGAAAGTAGACTGTGATATGTCAGCACCATTATTATTAGGGCATATGACCCGATATTGGGCCTGAGACATGCTGAGATGAAGGGCTATCAAGTTTGTTCAAATTTTGATCTTCATTCAAGGTCACTGGAGTCAAAAAGGCTAAAAAATTTAAACGAATTCTTTTCAAGAACCAGAAGGCTCAGGGTACTGATATTGGGCATGTAGCATGCTTGGATGAAGGGCTACCAAGTTTGTTCAAATGAATGACCTTGACCTTCATTCAAGGTCACGGGGGTCAAATAGGCTTAAATCTTTAAATGACTTCTTCTCAATAACCAGAAGACCAAGGGTACTGATATTGGCATGTAGCATGCTTGGATGAAGGGCTATCAAGTTTATTCAAATGAATGATCTTGATCTTCATTTAAGGTCACGGGCGGCAAATAAGCTAAAATCTTTAAATGACTTCTTCTCAAGAACCAGAAGGCCCAGGGTTCTGATTTTGAGCATGTAGCATGCTGGGATGAAGGGCTACCAAGTTTGTTCAAATGAATAACCTTGACCTTCAATCAAGGTCACAGGGGTCAAATAGACTAAAATCTTCAAACGACTATGTTGTGATGTTGTATTGTACTAATAGTCAGATGACCGTTAAGGCCCACGGGCCTCTTGTCTGTAGAGAAACTAGACGGTGATATGTCAGCACCATTAGCACCATTATCTTTAGAGAAAGTAGGCGGTGTTTGCCAGAACTGTTATCTATACTAATCAATTAACCTTGATCAGACACTGGTGTTGACAAGACATGTTAGTGAATACAAATTAAACCTTGTAGAATCATAAATAGCTGATGTAATCAGAAAAAGTACCAAAGACAATCCTGTTTTGTATCCTGAGGCCATTGACAATGTGATTGTCTCTATATTTACATGGTAATGTTTGACCGATAAATGATCGTGGCTGAGGGCCTTCTGTCACTCAATTACTGTAGGGTAATAACACTTCATTTAATCAGAAGTTTGTAATACACTGAGCTGAGTAGGTGTGAAATCCTGGCCAAACAAAATGTGGACAAAATCCTGGTAATGCAAGCCCATACAGTGACAATAAGTCCTCAATTTTTAAATACTAATTGTTTGTTTTTACGTCTAGATTGTTTATTAGAGATGTGCCAGATTTGTAAAGAATATTGATAAAGAAAATTTAACATAAAATATGAAGATTTAAATCTTTGGAAAACTATAATTGATACAATCGGTAAGTAAATGTTGAACTATAATGGAAGTTATCCATATAGAGCGAGGGAATGAGATTGGGTGTGGTAGTAATACAGTAATACATAAATGAAGTGTATTTACACATGGGACGCCTGTATTAGTGTTAGATTCTGTCTTAGTGGTGTATATTGTAGTCGCAGTCTATCACTAATGTCTAAAACGGATGTTCACTAATACTGGAGATCAGGATATGTATCATAGATTTTCTGTTTGGTACATAAGTGATGATTAGAATTAACACATAAATGATTTTTTGTTTTTCTGAAAGGTAAATGTTCTATTGGGATAATTGATGAGCGTAGCGGTTTTATAACTTAATAAAACCATAATCACAAGTGCCCAGGTAGACTGGCCACCAGACCCTAAGTTGTTGATAAGACTTTCTCAGCAGAGTTCTTTACTAGATTATCTCCCCCTAGTTAAAAAGTTAGGGTAATTTCTCAGATCCCTGTGGGCTGTGTGATACAGCCTCGGGCGACACGGTCAGTATTACACCTGTAGGTATGAGAGATACAAATGTACCTGTTTATAATCAGGCATGTAGTAGAGACAAAAATAATCAAGCCAAATTTTAGTGATTTTTTTTTAATAATCTAGAGACTGGTGGCCAGTCTAGTGCCCATGGTACTTAAACATGTAATCAAGAGGACACTTATTAGGCGAACTCTAACTTGTGGACGAAAAAACTCAGCCATTATATCTTTCCAAACACCACTTCTGAATTGTTTTCAATAAAACTTGTTATACATTCTTTATGATGAATTTTAGTTAATATCATAAAGGAATACATTATAAACATCACATAGTTACTATGTACAAGTTTTTATGGGGTGGGGGTATTTATATAACTTAATTCAACTTCTTTTCTAAAAGATAAGAGGTATGCTTATATATTTTTTTCATTTTTTTTGAGGGGGGGCACCAATTATGATAAAAACAATACAAGTTGCTTTTTTTAGTAACAACTGTAATCCTCAATCCATTTTATAAGGTCATGTTGAGTTAAGTGTGAATTATATATCAGGTTTGTGTTAAAGTCCAAAGTCACAAGTACCATAAAATGTGAGAATGAATCATTCATTTCATGTGATGAATGTCTACTCACAAATGTTAAAAACACCTATGTCTGTCACTGATGTGTATTTAAACTGTCCATCAGGCATTTAATGTTTACAGTTTACATTTTCAACTTCTTCTCCAAAACTACAATTTTTCAGAAACAATCCATCAATACATCTGGAGATCGATGTTTAGGACCGCCATTGTGTCGTGTTTGGATGTACAGTAGGTAATAAAATTCACAGTTTTGTTGCAGTATATAACTTTCTACAGGAAATATATGATGCCTTGCATAAGTGGATTATTTATAACCCTATATATAACTATGTACAGTCATTGAATAACCTGCATTTATGGCTGTTGTAAATTCCTGATGAACAAATAAAAATAGATTTACAAAACTTAAGATAGACTGGTATGTGTTTAATTCCAGTCAGCTGCTGGTGTAATGTTTTAGCTGAATCATTGCAGAATCTATAGCCTCATGTCAAAACTGTATACATATATCTTAATTAAAATACCTAACTGTAGATCATGACGCAGGTGTTAATTCTTTCATGTATGAATTATTGTATAAAGTTGATTAAAAATGAAGTATTAAATTGTGTTGATCTGATAAAATGTTTTAATTATCTTTTAACCTTGACATGTGTAATGAAATGTTATTCAGACCTGGATAAACATGCACACCATTTTCTTACTTCTTTACATAAATACATAATTCAAACATTCAGAATTTTGTTATAAAATTTCATGCTGTTCAATACATTTTCATGGATCAGTGGTTAAATCTGTTACTCACCATTGCACCTGTGATTTATCTCATGGTCTAAATATTCAAACTCATAATTTTAATTAACTCAGCTAGATATACATTTATTTTGTTGACAGAGAAAACAAATAAGTTAATGACAAAGAATTATAATTTGTTTGCACTCAAAATTGTAGTTTATAGTAGATTGTCTGTTACACAGTTTGTTAGTGACCTAATACATAAGGAAATTGTGTTTAAAACAAATTTGTATTGGAATAGGTGAAGATGATCCAGTTTATATGAGTCAATCAAATGACTTGGATTGTATGCAATAGTTTCCTCATCAAATGACATACTCTAATACAATATTCTGGTTCATTTCTGTTGAACAATCACTAAGAAATAGTTCTAGCCAATTGTCCTTACATTGATAGTGTCATGAGAGTAAATACTTTGTGGCATCTGTAGGAAGCATTTCATGGCCGTTGCTAACAACATTACGATGACGTTAGGTGACAACTCTGTTGTTTGACCCCAGTATGATATCTTCTTACCTAATATGATATCTACTAACCTAATACAATATCTACTATCCTAATACGATATCTTCTTACCTGTCCTAATATGATATCTACTAACCTATATGATATCTACTTACCTAATACAATATCTACAAACTTATACAATATCTACTAACCTAATACAATATCTTCTTACCTAATATGATATCTTGCTACCTTATACAATATCTACTATCCTAATATACTACCTACTTACCTAATATGATATCTGCAATATCTACTAACCTAATACAATTTCTTCTTACCTAAATGCTATTTTCTTAACTAATACAATATCTACTAACCTAATATGATATCTACTAACCTAATATGACAATATCTTGGATATCATTCATGTCATTTTAACCATTAGGAATACATTAAGATTCTTGCCTGAGGCAAGAAACATATACTCACTAAAAATATTTTTTTTGAAGAATATTTAAATTCTATCTAGATGTACATGTAGGTGAAGAAAATTCAGGATACATGTTTGAAATGTCTGAGGGATGATTGCAAGGTCAAAAGATAAAGATTTGTTATCATATTTCATACCAGTAGTGATTTATCACAGAAGCAGGTGATGGGGGTGTCACTCATGGAGACGTCTTCACTAGGCTGCAAGATCAATCCCATTTATACAAGCTTATATAAGGTATTTATTATAATCCCCTGCTGGGAACCGAGGGGTCTAAGCAGTGGTGTGTCTGCATGTCCATCTAACCTTGTCCTGGCTCTAGCTCCTATACTATAAGGGTTTTGAACCTTTATATACTTGGTATGTGAGTGGTGGACCAAAGTCACTATAATCTGACCTACATACCATTTCAACCTCAATTTTATGATAGAATCTCTTATCATTATTAATGATCTCTCTAAGGCACTATAATTAAGGCATTGTATTCTGTATATGACTTCATCTATAAGCAAGGGAAATACAACCTTATTGCACACATGATGGCCACTGAATTAATTAGCTTGTTTCAATATACATGTATACTGTATTTGACGCAATAAGTCCTGGTCCCTATAAGCACCCTCCCCCTTTTGGAGGTCTCAATTTGTGTTATAATGACTTAAATACAGACTGAAAATATTACAAGTGTATAGAGTCCTCTATTTGATTTCATTTTTAAATGAATTAATCACTTTTAAAATACTCTTTACATGCAGTGCAAAAGTTTTGTGAAAGATATTAGCCCAAATTTAGTCCGATAAAGTGCACCTTCATTTCTTTAACCACCCTGAGCGCTTCTAGGGTCAAATATGGTAGTTATAGAACAATAATTATATAAAATAGCAAAGAAGATAAGGGACAAACTTGTACTGAGTTTAGAAAGAACTGTATAGTAAGAAAGGGGAGGAAATCAAAGAGGAAACACATATACTATCTGTCAGAAATGGTTTGTGCGACCAAGATATTGAGATTTCATGGCCATTGAATATGTTTTGTTATTTCTATCATTAACAGTCTCATAAAATCTCTTTTTAAACTCTTCTGTTCATTTGTGTATTGATATCATAAGGGACATTTAAATTATTAATGAATAAAAATGTTTATAGTAAAACTGGGTCAGACCTGTTCTGTAGTAGGGTCAGACCTGTTCTGTAGTAAAACTGGGTCAGACCTGTTCTGTTGTAAAACTGGGTCAGACCTGTTCTGTTGTAAAACTGGGTCAGACCTGTTCTGTTGTAAAACTATGTCAGACCTGTTCTGTAGTAAAACTGGGTCAGACCTGTTCTGTAGTAAATCTTGGTCAGACCTGTTCTGTTGTAAAACTGTGTCAGACCTGTTCTGTAGTAAAACTTGGTCAGACCTCACTCAGTTATGTAGTAAAACTGGGTCAGACCTGTTCTGTAGTAAATCTTGGTCAGACCTGTTCTGTAGTAAAACTGGGTCAGACCTGTTCTGTTGTAAAACTGGGTCAGACCTGTTCTGTTTTAAAACTGGGTCAGACCTATTCTGTTGTAAAACTGGATCAGACCTGTTCTGTAGTAAAACTAGGTCAGACCTGTTCTGTAGTAAAACTGGGTCAGACCTCACTCAGTTCTGGAGTAAAACTCGGTCAGACCTGTTCCGTTGTAAATCTGGATCAGACCTGTTCTGTAGTAAATCTTGGTCAGACCTGTTCTGTTGTAAAACTGGGTCAGACCTGTTCTGTAGTAAAACTGTGTCAGACCTGTTCTGATTTAAAACTGGGTCAGACCTGTTCTGTTGTAAAACTGGGTCAGACCTGTTCTATAATAAAGCTGTGTCAGACCTGTTCTGATTTAAAACTCGGTCAGACCTGTTCTGTTTTAAAACTGGGTCAGACCTGTTCTGTAGTAAAACTGGGTCAGACCTGTTCTGTTGTAAATCTGGATCAGACCTGTTCTGTTGTAAAACTGGGTCAGACCTGTTCTATAGTAAAACTGGGTCAGACCTGTTCTGTTGTAAATCTTGGTCAGACCTGTTCTGTTGTAAAACTGGGTAACTGGGTCAGACCTGTTCTGTAGTAAAACTGGGTCAGACCTGTTCTGTTGTAAAACTGGGTCAGACCTGTTCTGTAGTAAATCTTGGTCAGACCTGTTCTGTTGTAAAACTGGGTCAGACCTTGGGTCAGACCTGTTCTGTAGTAAAACTGGGACAGACCTGTTCTGTTGTAAAACTGGGTCAGACCTTGGGTCAGACCTGTTTTGTAGTAAAACTGGGACAGACCTGTTCTGTTGTAAAACTGGGTCAGACCTGTTCTGTTGTAAAACTGGGTCAAACCTGTTCTGTTGTAAAACAGGGTCAGACCTGTTCTGTAGTAAAACTGGGTCAAACCTGTTCTGTAGTAAAACTGGGTCAGACCAGTTCTGTAGTAAAACTGGGTCAGACCTGTTCTGTAGTAAAACTACCTATATGTCAGACCTGTTCTGTATCAATGTCCACACATACCTACAGCAATAATGTTGGATGACTTGAGGATGTACAGTGTAACTATAGATAAATTAATCATGTGTAGAAGTTCAAGGGAAAATACAACTTTGTAAGTATTAGTTAAAGATGCTCCACCGCCGACAGAACATGAATGATACTCATCATTTTGTCAATAATTGGTTTTAGTCATAGATATATGTCTAATTAAGACAAAATGTGATATAAAATAATTTATTTGGTTTTGGTGCATGCGTAATCAGTATATACTTAATCCCATTTAGGACATAGTGCCACAGAAATTTTTCAGGATGCAATTAATAAAATAATTTATTTTGTTTTTGGTGCATGCATCAGTATTTCATGCCATATAGGACATAGTGCCACAGAATTTTTTCAGGATGCAATAAATTATTTTTGATATTTCTATCTTAAAGTAAAATTAGAATCTCAAACTTTTCAATGGTGGTAATGGTGTGAAGTAAGTAACTTTTGTCATCAGATACTGAAGAAAAAAACTGATTCATCTGCTCCTGTTTTTGATAGAGAAAAAATACCATTCATCGGCAGTGGAGCATCTTTAACAAATTATCTCTTTACACTCTGATGCCAAGCATTCCTTTAAGCATTAAAATATCTTCCTATGGTATCTATGGTCTATAGAGTTGACAGAGCTTTGTAGACAATCTTCATAATGTACTAGCGCGCATTATGAGATGATTGTCTGTAAAGCTCTGGCATCTATATAGACCATAGATGCCATTTAGGGAGAAAGTTTAGAGCTTATATTTACATTATCAACTCATTTTAGGGTTTCTGCATTAACATTATTAAGCTAGACCAGGAAAACTGTTTATTAACTATGATTTAATCCACAAGATTGAACAGCCATTTCGACGGTGATCAGTTGACGTCACCGCGTCAACAATAGTGACGTCATAATGGTCACGTTTTGGGTGTCAGTTATACCCACATATACTTCACTTTGCCTTGGTTAGTTTATATACTGTACTGTATTTACTGTCAAGTAAATGTAAATATATAACTTTTAATTATGTTTATTGAGCTATTAGGATGGAATTTTCAATTTTTCATATTCAAACATTTTCATTAAAATGAATAAGCTGTTGGGAAATGTCCTTGATTCTCAGCTAACTTTAAAAGATTCATTCATCTTTCTTGCTGATGAAATTATGAACAGTAAACTGAAGTTCCTTTCAGAATTCACAGAGGCTTGAACAAACTTAATATAGATGAAAACCATCTGTCATTAGTTAGCCATGCAATCTTTTTATTTGCTACTTACCAAAATATTTTGATCTGTTTCTCAGTTTTTTCCCATTTGCAATCACTTAGGCTCTTTATCTTAACTGAGCCGATACAGTATGATGGAAATACTCAACTTCCGTGAACTTGTTGTGAGCCTAAGATTCCACTGATGTTAATCACACGAGTAGATTATAAAGATCTAGACAGTGGAACCAGAACCAGTCTCATTACTTAATCTTAAATACCCGCCCCTCTCATCTCATTTCCTTTTGAGGAGTTCTGTAGATGTTGTGTTCTGAGGTGAAAACATGTGAATTTTTGAGGAGTTCTCTTAGTTGTGTTCCGATTAATCGAGTTCGTCGAGTATCGTTGGTTTCAGGTGTTTGATCAATTAATCGAGTAAGAAATCTGTAATCGAGTTTGTCGGAATTTTCGGACACCATGATAAACGAAAGGATAAAGTTAGCTGATCACTAAAACATGCAAAAATATCATAGCCAACTTGTTAAAATCATTCCCTTGTGTGTGGTTGTCACTCATATCATTTTAAGTCGAGACGAATTGAAGAGCGTGTAAGCACTACGTAGTAATTTAAATGTTTAGATGAGCATGTTTTGTGAAGAAAATAAGCGACATGAAAACATGACAGCACAAAGAGGCGTTGCGATCGTAAGCCTTTTAAGGATTTTTTTATATGAGACTTGTATATACATAAAGGAAAATAATAATCAATTTTAATCAATAATTCATTGGTTAAATAAAACTGATGATCGACCATGACATTTCAACCGATTCCCAACACTAAGTTCTCTAGGTGTGGTATTCTGGGGTGAATACATGTGAACTTAGTTTTGAGAAGTTCTGTAGATGTGGTGTTCTGGGTCAGGACTACAATGGAGAAAGCTAAGAGGTTAGGTGTTAAGCCCAGGTAGACTATCCTGGGAGTGCAAGTCCAGGGTTCAAACCCCAGTCTGGCCTTTCTCCTCTTTTTTCCTCTCCTGTTACATTTTATGGAAGCCTTAATATGTAGCAGACAGTCCCAGTATCCTTTTATAAATGTCTCGCTTGTTTACTTGATGAAGTATTGTCTACATTCATCATCTATTACAACACGTAGGTATGTTTGTGTGGTTGTACTGGTATATACACACATTACACAGTCATGTAGCCTCGTATTATATTACACTAACAATGTCTTGCAGAATGTAAACAGTGCACTGTTGGCCACCTTTTTAACTGTCTAAGCAAATTTCCTTTTCCTTTCATGAAGTGTCATAAATTCTATTTATAAAAGTTATCTCCTGTCAGCATTTTAAACCTCCTAAGCATAATCATTGCTACCAATATTGTATGGTAGCTATAAGGTTGATAATGGAATAAAAAAAAAAAAGAAAAAAAGTTCTGCCTAACAGGGGAACAGTATCATCCAGAAGAAACAAAATTGATTAATTCAAATCATCCTTTTCATAATATTCTGCATATGATTTATAACCAAATTTGGTTAAAAACATCCTTTGAGGAACGAGATTTTTCAGGAAATAGAAACATAATTACCTTAAATTGCTTTACTAAATGTGGCAAGTAACACCCTTAGAGAAGGATATAAGAGATTGTATAAATCCTGGCTTCTAAGACACAATGTAATTTGACCTTTAAAATTGAGGAAATAATTATATAATTGAATTGCTGGCTTGACAAGTCTAGTGAAAGATACAGGTACTTTGGCCCTCTTGTTTTCTCAGAATCCAAATCATTACTACCATCTCAACTTTAAAGTCTTAATTTCTGCATGATTGCCAATCAGGGATTTTTTTTTCTCAAAAAATCTTCTAAATTATAAAAGAAAAAATGTGCAGATGTATTGAGGCTTTTAAATAGCTGATATTCCTTTTGAAGATCTAATGTCCAGGTCAGTTCTGTCAATACAGTAAGTTTGTGTCCATATCATGCTCTCTCTCATCTTCTGCAGATTCTTATCGATAAGACGATTGAGTGGGGATGTATTCTTTTTAAGTATGAAATGGACGTCAATCACTGGGACTTACAAGTTGATTTAATTGACAATCAAAATTGCATGTGTACCAGTGTCATCATGCCCTCTGAACGCTGAGTACTTCATTGAAATTAAAACTTTGGCTTAAACCTTAATTATTTATTGATATTTAATTAATTGGATATTAAATGATAGCTGTATGTGTATATTATTACTGAGGAGTAAATGGGATGTTAGAGCCAGATAGATTATACTGTAGTTGGCTGGTCTGACTCAAGGCCATCAGCAAATTTTTAGTGGGTGCAAAATAAAAGAGACAACTACAGCCATGCATTTGATGCATGAACTCTGATCATGCATCTTGTACATGAATGGTCATGCTTCTGATGCATGCCGACAAAAACACCGACACACTTCAGGAGCATGTTCACTAAGCTATTTAGTTAGAATGTTAAGGGCATTCCTCTCAAAATACATAGGCAAGTTTCCTTGGAAACTAGTATCAATGTCGATCTGTTTAGATTTCTCTGTGTCAAAAATATTGTAGTTGTGTATTGATAGAAATATCATGTTAACATATTTCTAGATCTGCTAACCTAAAAGTGCATGTGTATTGATATTCAACATTATCTTTTATTACCACTGATGACTTACTCTGTCTGTTTCACTTGTAACAGAATCTCAATCACAAACAAATGTGAAATATGGCTCCTTTTTAACAATTGGGGGAAATTTAAAGTTTCTACATAAAAAAATTGAGGATAACAACATTGTCATGTAATACATAATCAGAGTAGCAATAAATTTAGCTTTGAATAACAAAGGTATGTTACCTATATGTATATTGTTTTATGTGTTAATTATGTGACTGTGTAATGAAACCAGGCCAAGAACACTGCTAAATACATTTGGTATAATTAGTTCAAAATCCAGGTAAAATTCTTAATGTACCTGTCTTCTTTTAAATTACTTTAAACCTTTCAACTTCCTGGTAGCAGATCATTCCTCATATCTAACAGTGACACTAAAAACACATTTATTTCAAATATGTCTCCTTTATTATTTTCTGTACTTGTTTAGAATTGTATGAAAATGCAGAAGAAATAAAGAAGTTTATGATTTAGTTTACTAGTAGCTGAGTGTACACGGCATAATCAATCAGTTGGACTGTTGTAACCTCGACATACTTATAGAATGCTGTCTGTGCATGTAGTGTGTTTTACAACACATAACACTATAAATGTTTAATGAAGTATGTCTCATGTTTACAAGTGTAAGTCTGTAGCTATTGACTTTTTATACATTACATGTATACAATGTATGTCTCGACATATTTACAAGTGTAAGTGTATAGCTATTGACTTTTTATAGCATGTTTACAAGTGTAAGTCTGTAGCTAGTGACTTTTTATACCATATGTTTACAAGTGTAAGTCTATAGCTATTGACTTTTTATACATGTGATGTTTACAAGTGTAAGTCTGTAGCTAGTGACTTTTTATACCATGTTTACAATGTAAGTCTATAGCTATTGACTTTTTATACCATGTTTACAAGTGTAAGTCTGTAGCTATTGACTTTTTATACCATGTTTACAAGTGTAAGTCTGTAGCTTTTAACTTTTTATACCATGTTTACAAGTGTAAGTCTATAGCTAGTGACTTTTTAGCCCACCATCATCAGATGGTGGGCTATTCAAATCGCTTTTTGTCCGTGGTCCGTCGTACGTCCTTCCGTCCGTCCTTCCGTCCGTCCGTCCGTAAACAATTCTTGTTATCGCTATTTCTCAGAAAGTATCGAAGGGATCTGTCTCACATTTCCCCTAGGACCCTATTTGTGCATATTGCATTTTGGGACCAATCGGTCAACAAGATGGTCGCCAGGCAGCCATCTTGGATTTTGATACTTAAAATTTGTTATCACTATTTCTCAGAAAGTACTGAAGGGATCTGTCTCAAATTTCTTATGTAGGTTCCCCTAGGGCTCTAGTTGTGCATATTGCGTTTTGGGAAACGATCGGTCAACAAGATGGCCGCCAGGCAGCCATCTTGGATTTTGATAGTTAAAGATTGTTATCGCTATTTCTCACAAAGTACTGAAGGGATCTTTCTCAAATTTCTAGTTGTGCATAATGCGTTTCTGGATCGATCGGTCAACAAAATGGCCGCCAGCCTGCCATCTTAGATTTTGATAGTTAAATATTGTTATCGCTATTTCTCAGAAAGTATTGAATGAATCTGTCTCAAATTTCATTTATAGGTTCCCCTAGGGCCCTAGTTGTGCATATTTCGATTTGGGACCGATCGATCAACAAGATGACCACCAAGGAGGCATCTTGGATTTTGATAGTTGAAGTTTGTTACTGCTATTTCTCAGAAAGTACTGAAGCGATCTGTCTCAAATTTTATATGTAGTATGTTTTCAAAAGTTTGAAAAGCAGAGAAAAGATCCCTTTTTCCATTGTCAGACATAGATCATTCATTGGTGGGCGCCAAGATCCCTCTGGGATTTCTTGTTATACCATGTTTACAAGTGTAAGTCTGTAGCTATTGACTTTTTATACCATGTTTAAAAGTTTAAGTCTATAGCTATTGACTTGTTATAGCATGTTTACAAGTGTAAGTCTATAGCTAGTGACTTTTTATACCATGTTTACAAGTGTAAGTCTATAGCTATTGACTTTTTATACCATGTTTACAAGTGTAAATCTATAGCTAGTAACTTTTTATACCATGTTTGCAAGTGTAAGTCTGTAGCTATTGACTTTTTATACCATGTTTACAGGTGTAAATCTATAGCTATTGACTTTTTATACCATGTTTACAAGTTTAAGTCTGTAGCTATTGACTTTTTATACCATGTTTACAAGTGTAAGTCTGTAGCTATTGACTTTTTATACCATGTTCACAAGTGTAAGTCTAAAGCTAGTGACTTTCTATACCATGTTTACAAGTGTAAGTCTATAGCTATTGACTTTTTATACCATGTTTACAAGTGTAAGACTATAGCTATTGACTTTTTATACCATGTTTACAAGTGTAAGTCTATAGCTATTGACTTTTTATACCATGTTTACAAGTGTAAGTCTATAGCTATTGACTTTTTATACCATGCTTACAAGTGTAAGACTATAGCTATTGACTTTTTATACCATGTTTACAAGTGTAAGTCTATAGCTATTGACTTTTTATACCATGTTTACAAGTGTAAGTCTGTAGCTATTGACTTTTTATACCATGTTCACAAGTGTAAGTCTAAAGCTAGTGACTTTCTATACCATGTTTACAAGTGTAAGTCTATAGCTATTGACTTTTTATACCATGTTTACAAGTGTAAGACTATAGCTATTGACTTTTTATACCATGTTTACAAGTGTAAGTCTATAGCTATTGACTTTTTATACCATGTTTACAAGTGTAAGTCTATAGCTATTGACTTTTTATACCATGCTTACAAGTGTAAGACTATAGCTATTGACTTTTTATACCATGTTTACAAGTGTAAGTCTATAGCTATTGACTTTTTATACCGTGTTTACAAGTGTAAGTCTATAGCTATTGACTTTTTATACCATGTTTACAAGTGTAAGTCTATAGCTACATTGTAGTGTTTTTTTTATACCATGTTTACAAGAGTAAGTCTGTAGCTATTGACTTTTTATAGCATGTTTAAAAGTTGAAGTCTAAAGCTACATTGTAGTGCCTTTTTATACCATGTTTAAAAGTGTAAGTCTGTAGCTATTGACTTTTTATAGCATGTTTGAAAGTTTAAGTCTATAGCTATTGACTTTTTGTACCATGTTTACAAGTGTAAGTCTATAGCTATTGACTTTTTATACCATGTTTACAAGTGTAAGTCTATAGATAGTGAGTTTTGATACCATGTTTACAAGTGTTAGTCTATAGCTACATTGTATTGACTTTTTATACCATGTTTACAAGTGTACGTCTGTTGCTATTGACTTTTTATACCATGTTTACGAGTGTAAGTCTATAGATAGTGAGTTTTGATACCATGTTTACAAGTGTAAGTCTGTAGCTATTGACATTTTATATCATGTTTACAAGTGTAAGTCTGTAGCTAGTGACTTTTTTATCCCCCGCCCAACAAAGTTGGCGGGTCCGTACAAATGGTTTCCGGAGCATAACTCTAAAACCAGTAGAGATATTTCCACGAAACTTCATACACACATTGGTCTTATGGTCTAGTAGTGCCTTTTGCTATTTTAAGGTTTTCATTTTTTGCATTTTTTCCGTAACCATGGAAATATTGCTGAAAATATCATATTTTTGTACCAGGTTCGTTTCCGCAGCATAATTGGAAAACCGGTTGAAATATATGCACGGAACTCCATAGGCTTTTGCTATTTCAAGGTTTTCACTTTTTGTGCTTTTTTCTGTAACCATGGAAACATTGCTGAAAATGGCAGATTTTTGTGTAAGAATCGTTTCCGGAGCACAACTCTAAAACCAGCAGAGATATTTCCATGAAACTTTATAGACACATTGTTAGCTCACGCGGCGTCCGTCGTCCGTCCGTCCGTCAACATTTCCTTTAAATCGCTACTAGTCATAGAGTTCCACATGGATTGTAACCAAATTTGGCCACAAACATCCTTGGGGGAAGGGGAACAGAACTTGTATAAATCTTGGCTCTGACCCCCCAGGGGGAGAAGGGGCGGGGCCCAATAGGGGAAATAGAGGTAAATCCTATAAATCGCTACTTGTCCTAGAGTTCTGCATGGATTGTAACCAAAATTGGCTACAAACATCCTGGGGGAAGGGGAATAGAACTTGTATAAATTTTGGCTCTGACCCCCCAGGGGCAGGAGGGGCGGGGCCCAATAGGGGAAATAGAGGTAAATCCTATAAATCTACTTGTCCTAGAGTTCTGCATGGATTCTGACCAAATTTTGCCACAAACATCATTGGGGGAAGGGGAACAGAACTTGTATAAATTTTGGCTCTGACCCCCCTGGAGCAGGAGGGGCGGGGCCCAATAGGGGAAATAGAGGTAAATCCTATAAATTGCTACTTGTCCTAGAGTTCTGCATGGATTGTAGCCAAATTTGACCACAAACATCATTGGGTGAAGGGGAACAGAGTTTGTATAAATTTTAGCTCTGACCCCACGGGGGCAGGAGGGGCGGGGCCCAATAGGGGAATCTGAGGTAAATCCTATAAATTGCTACTTGTCCTAGAGTTCTGCATGGATTGTGACCAAATTTGGCCACAAACATCCTTGGGGGACGGGGAACAGATCTTGTATAAATTTTGGCTCTGACCCCACCAGGGATAGGAGGGGCGGGGCCCAACAGGGGAATTTGAGGTAAATCCTATAAATCGCTACTTGTCCTAGAGTTCTGCATGGATTGTAGCCAAATTTGGCCACAAACATCATTGGGTGAAGGGGAACAGAGTTTGTATAAATTTTAGCTCTGACCCCCCTGGGGCAGGAGGGGCGGGGCCCCATAGGGGAATCTGAGGTAAATCCTATAAATCGCTACTTGTCCTAGAGTTCTGCATGGGTTGTGACCAAATTTTTCACAAACATCCTTGGGAGAAGGGGAACAGAACTTGTATAAATTTTGGCTCTGACCCCACGGGGGCAGGAGGGGCAGGGTCCAATAGGGGAATCTGAGGTAAATCCTATAAATTGCTACTTGTCCTAGAGTTCTGCATGGATTGTGACCAAATTTGGCCACAATAATCCTTGGGGGATGGGGAACAGATCTTGTATAAATTTTGGCTCTGACCCCACCAGGGATAGGAGGGGCGGGGCCCAACAGGGGAATTTGAGGTAAATCCTATAAATCGCTACTTGTCCTAGAGTTCTGCATGGATTGTAGCCAAATTTGGCCACAAACATCATTGGGGGAAGGGGAACAGAGTTTGTATAAATTTTAGCTCTGACCCCCCTGGCGCAGGAGGGGTGGGGCCCAACAGGGGAATCTGAGGTAAATCCTATAAATCGCTACTTGTCCTAGAGTTCTGAATGGGTTTTGACCAAATTTTTCACAAACATCCTTCGGAGAAAGGGAACAGAATTCGTGTAAATATTCGCTCTGACCACCCTCCCCCCCCCCACCCCCCACCCCCCTCCCCTGGGGGCAGGAGGGGCGGGGCCCAATAGGGAATTAGAGGTAAATATTCAAATTCCTTCAGAAAAGAAACAATGAACCTGTATTCAGAATTCAGAACATTACTTGGCATTACAAACCAGGTGAGCAATACAGGCCCTCTGGGCCTCTTGTTCTTATGGTCTAGTAGTGCCTTTTGCTACTTTTAGGTTTTCACTTTTTGTGCTTTTTTCTGTAACCATAGCAACATTGCTGAAAATATCATATTTTTGTAGCAGGTTCATTTCCGGAGCATAACTCTAAAACCAGCAGAGATATTTCCACGAAACTTCATAGACACATTCTTTTTAGGCCCTTTATGACACTGTCATTGTACTAGTTATAAACAGGTTAATAGTTTTTCACCTATATGCTTCACATTCATAAAACTATTCACCTTGCTGTATCTGCCCTTATATATATAATTACCAGAAAAGAAAGAAAAAAAATTGGATTATATTTGTGGCAGTGTTATTTGGTGGATGAAAGAAAATACGAATTTAAAACTGCTGTCAAATTTGAATGATATATGTATCTTAAGACATTAGACAACACAGACCTTGAATTTAATACTGCGTGGAGTAAACCATTTTTTAAAAAAATGGGAAAATTATCGCCAACAAATGTCAAGGCTGTATACCTGATTCAACAATTGCAGCCCCTCTCTACTTGAATTATACTCCATCTTTCTTTAGCTCAACTTCCTTTTTCCTGTTTTTTAGCTCACCTGGCCCGAAGGGCCGGTGAGCTTATGTCATGGCGCGGCGTCCGTCGTCCGTCCGTCCGTCCGTCAACATTTCCTTTAAATCGCTACTTGTCATAGAGTTCTGCATAGATTGTAACCAAATTTGGCCACAAACATCCTTGGGCGAGGGGAAACAGAACTTGTATAAATTTTGGCTCTGTCCCCCCCGGGGCAGGAGGGGCGGGCCCCAAAAGGGGTAATAGAGGTAAATCTTCTGCATGGATTGTAACCAAAATTAGCCACAAACATCCTTGGGGGAAGGGGAACAGAACTTGAATAAATTTTGGCTCTGATCCCCCGGGGGCAGGAGGGGCGGAGCCCAATAGGGGAAATAGAGGTAAATCCTTTAAATCGCTACAAGTCATAGAGTTCTGAATGGAATGTAACCAAATTTAGCCACAAACATCCTTGGGGGAAGGGGAACAGAACTTGTATAAATTTTGGCTCTGACCCCACCAGGGATAGGAGGGGCAGGGCCCAACAGGGGAATTTGAGGTAAATCCTATAAATCGCTACTTGTCCTAGAGCTCTGCATGGATTGTAGCCAAATTTGACCACAAACATCATTGGGTGAAGGGGAACAGAGTTTGTATAAATTTTAGCTCCGACCCCCCTGGGGCAGGAGGGGCGGGGCCCCATAGGGGAAACTTAGGTAAATCTTATAAATCACTACTTGTCCTAGAGTTCTGCATGGGTTGTGGGGAGAAGGGGAACAGAACTTGTATAAATTTTGGCTCTGACCCCCTGGGGGCAGGAGGGGTGGGGCCCAATAGGGGAAATAGAGGTAAATCCTTTAATTCTCTACTTGTCCTAGAGCTCTACATGAATTGTAACCAAATTTGGCCACAAACATCCTTGGGGGAAGGGGAACAGAACTTGTATAAATTTTTGCTCTGATCCCCCGGGGGCAGGAGGGGCGGGGCCCAATAGGGGTAATAGAGGTAAATCCTTTAATTCACTAATAGTCATAGAGTTCTGAATGGAATGTAACCAAATTTGGCCACAAACATCCTTGGGGGAAGGGGAACAGAACTTGTATAAATTTTTGCTCTGATCCCCCGGGGGCAGGAGGGGCGGGGCCCAATAGGGGTAATAGAGGTAAATCCTTTAATTCACTAATAGTCATAGAGTTCTGAATGGAATGTAACCAAATTTGGCCACAGACATCCTTTGGGGAAGGGGAACAGAACTTGTATAAATTTTGGCTCTGACCCCCCGGGGGCAGGAGGGGCGGGGCCCAATAGGGGAAATAGAGGTAAATCCTTTAAATCGCTACAAGTCATAGAGTTTTGAATGGAATGTAACCAAATTTGGCCACAAACATCCTTGGGGGAAGGGGAACAGAACTTGTGTAAATTTTGACTCTGACCCCCCAGGGGCAGGAGGGTCGGGGCCCAACAGGGGAATTTGAGGTAAATCCTATAAATCGCTACTTGTCCTAGAGCTCTGCATGGATTGTAGCCAAATTTGGCCACAAACATCATTGGGTGAAGGGGAACAGAGTTTGTATAAATTTTAGCTCCGACCCCCCTGGGGCAGGAGGGGCGGGGCCCCATAGGGGAAACTTAGGTAAATCTTATAAATCGCTACTTGTCCTAGAGTTCTGCATGGGTTGTGGGGAGAAGGGGAACAGAACTTGTATAAATTTTGGCTCTGACCCCCTGGGGGCAGGAGGGGTGGGCCCAATAGGGGAAATAGAGGTAAATCCTTTAAATCTCTACTTGTCCTAGAGCTCTACATGAATTGTAACCAAATTTGGCCACAAACATCCTTGGGGGAAGGGGAACAGAACTTGTATAAATTTTAGCTCTGATCCCTCAGGGATAGGAGGGGCGGGGCCCAATAGGGGAAATAGAGGTAAATCCTTTAAATCACTACTTGTCATAGAGTTCTGAATGAAATGTAACCAAATTTGGCCACAAACATCCTTTGGGGAAGGGGAACAGAACTTGTATAAATTTTGGCTCTGGTCCCCCGGGGGCAGGAGGGGCGGGGCCCAATAGGGGTAATAGAGGTAAATCCTTTAAATCACTAATAGTCATAGAGTTCTGAATGGAATGTAACCAAATTTGGCCACAGACATCCTTTGGGGAAGGGGAACAGAACTTGTATAAATTTTGGCTCTGACCCCCTGGGGGCAGGAGGGGCGGGGCCCAATAGAGGAAATAGAGGTAAATCCTTTAAATCACTACAAGTCATAGAGTTTTGAATGGAATGTAACCAAATTTGGCCACAAACATCCTTTGGGGAAGGGGAACAGAACTTGTATAAATTTTGGCTCTGGTCCCCCGGGGGCAGGAGGGGTGGGGCCCAATAGTGGTAATAGAGGTAAATCCTTTAAATCACTTCTTGTCCTAGAGTTTTGTTTGGATTGTGACCAAATTTGGCCACAGACATCCTTTGGGGAAGGGGAACAGAACTTGTATAAATTTTGGCTCTGACCCCCTGGGGGCGGGAGGGGTGGGGCCCAATAGGGGATTTAGAGGTTAATATTAAAATTCCTTCAGAAAAGAAACAATGAACCTGTATTCAGAACATTACTTGGCATTACAAACCAGGTGAGTGATACAGGCCCACTGGGCCTCTTGTTTTCATACACATAAAGTCTCCACAATCAAACTTACTTCAGCTTTGATATCTCCATTGGCGGGGGATCTGAATGACTATGTCCTTGTAAACCATGTTTACAAGTGTAAGTCTGTAGCTATTGACTTTTTATACCATGTTTACAAATGTAAGTCTGTAGCTATTGACTTTTTATACCATGTTTACAAGTGTTAGTCTATAGCTACATTGTAGTGACTTTTTATACCATGTTTACAAATGTAAGTCTGTAGCTATTGACTTTTTATACCATGTTTACAAGTGTAAGTCTATAGCTACATTGTAGTGACTTTTTATACCATATGTTTACAAGAGTAAGTCTATAGCTACATTGTAGTGACTTTTTATACCATGTTTACAAGTGTTAGTCTGTAGCTAGTGACTTTTTATACCATGTTTACAAGTGTACGTCTGTAGCTATTGACTTTTTATACCATTTTTACAAATGTAAGTCTGTAGCTATTGACTTTTTATACCATGTTTACAAGTGTTAGTCTATAGCTACATTGTAGTGACTTTTTATACCATGTTTACAAATGTATGTCTGTAGCTATTGACTTTTTATACCATGTTTACAAGTGTAAGTCTATAGCTACATTGTAGTGTTTTTTTATACCATGTTTACAAGAGTAAGTCTGTAGCTATTGACTTTTTATAGCATGTTTAAAAGTTTAAGTCTAAAGCTACATTGTAGTGACTTTTTATACCATGTTTACAAGTGTAAGTCTGTAGCTATTGACTTTTTATACCATGTTTACCAGTGTAAGTCTATACCTAGTGACTTTTTATACATTAAAATTGGGAAATTATCATCATCATTTTAATTTAAGTCTGACTCAAAATATTCATTAACTATTGAGTCAGTGTTCAGTAATAAAAAAATAATAAATTGATCATTTAATTATTTTATTATGCTGTATGTAATTTATATTGCATGTTAAAGATACTGCACCGCTGACAAACAGTATTTTTTCTCTATCAAAAAGAAAAGAGCAGACGAATTAGTATTTTTAGGTCATCTGACCCAAAGGGTCAGGATGACCTATTGTCATCATGCACCGTCCGTCGTCGTGCGCCGTCCGCCGTCTGCCGTGCACGTCCGCCGTTCGTAAACTTTTCATTCAAACGACTTCTTCTCAATAACCAGAAGGCCCAGGGTACTCATATTTGGCCTGTAGGTTGCTGGGATGAAGGGCTACCAAGTTTGTTCAAATGAATGACCTTGACCTTCATTCAAGGTCACAGGGGTCAAATAGGCTAAAATCCTTAAAACTACTTCTTCTCAAGAACCAAAAGGCCTAGGGTACTGATATTGGGCCTGTAGGATGGTGGGATGAAGGGCTACCAAGTTTGTTCAAATAAATGACCTTGACCTTCATTCAAGGTCACAGGGGTCAAATAAGCTAAAATCCTTTAAACAACTTCTTGTGAATAACTAAGAGGCCTAGAGACCTGATATTTGGCCTGTGGCATGCTGGGATGAAGTGCTACCAAGTTTGTTCAAATGAATGACCTTGACCTTCATTCAAGGTCAAAGGGGTCAAAAAGGCTTAAATCTTTAAACGACTTCTTTTCAAGAACCAGAAGGCCCAGGGTACTGATATTGGGCTTGTAGGATGCTGGGATCAAGCGCTACCAAGTTTGTTCAAATAACTGACCTTGACCTTCATTCAAGGTCACAGGGGTCAAATAGGCTAAAATCCTTTTAACAACTTCATGGGAATAACTTAGACGCCTAGAGACCTGATATTAGGCCTGTGGCATGCTGGGATGAAGCACTACCAAGTTTGTTCAAATGAATGACCTTGACCATTATTCAAGGTCAAAGGGGTCAAATAGGCTAAAATCCTTTAAACAACTTCTTGTGAATAACTAAGAGGCCTAGAGACCTGATATTAGGCCTGTGGCATGCTGGGATGAAGGGCTACCAAATTTGTCCAAATAAATGACCTTGACCTCCATTCAAGGTCATAGGGGTCAAATAGGCTAAAATCTTTAAACGACTATGTTGTATTGTACTAATAGTCAGATGACCGTTAAGGCCCATGGGCCTCTTGTTTGTTCAGTTACAAAAGTTGCTTTCTGTTCACCATTACCATCATTAAAAATTTTGAGCTGCTACTTTTACTGCAAGTTGAAAATAATTAATTGCATCCCAAAAAATATCTCATATCAAATGAAGTACTGATTGTGCATGCACCAAAAGCAAAATAAATCATTTTATATTATTTTTTTGTGATAATAAGACATATACATACACGATTAAACACAAATTATAGTTCAAATGATGAGTATTGTTTATGCTCTGTCGGCGATGGAGCGTCCAAAATAAAACACTTGGAACGTACAAATGTAACTGATCAATGCAGAAATTATGGTAAAATGCAAATACATGAGGCCTATATAAATTGTCAAAGATGTTTGAAAATGAAACATACTACATGTATACTTAACAAATTAAATAGGCCTAGCAGACGAAACCTCTGGCTCAACCCCACTGTCACTTACGACAATGAAAGTGGGCCACGTGTCAAAAATACCAACTGACAGGACCCAAGATATTGTGCATGAGGTGTTTATTAATTTGTGATTGCTATTTATAATCCTATTTTTATGTCTGGTTGATATTTTGCATCCGTACCCCGGTTAGTTTTCCTGCACTCTCGGCCAGTCAACAAATAAATGTAAATATATAAGCATTGACCGTCTTTAAGTTGTCATTCATAGCTTGCTTCATGGAATTTGCCTTTGTCCAGTTGGCATTCATATTGGCTATGAATACCAACTGAAAGACGTTCAATGCTTAAATGTGTTCCGAAAATACAGCAGAGACTGCCATTTTGTCACGCCGTCCTCATTATCCTGACGTCACGCCTTTTTTCCTTATGTCATTTTATTGTTTCTGTCTGACGTCATAATGAATTTCTAGCCAAGGAAAATCACTACAGGTCATATTACACTAGTGACATATGCAAAAATATTACACGGGCGAAATCACTGGATTTCAGACAAATGTGATAAATATATATATACTAGCTTAGCTTGATCTCGACTTCTTTTCTAAAACCACTAAATCTTTTTAAAGTGGCTAAAGTGTCTCTTCCATTGATAACATAAGCAAGGCTTGCATGGTTACAAAGTGACTGAGAGACTTAATATTAGGCACCCCCAGGGGGTCAGAGCCAAAAATTTATACAAGTTCTGTTCCCCTTCAATCAAGGATATTTGTGGCCAAATTTGGTTACAATCGATGCAGAACTCTAGGACAAGTAGCGTTTTATTATCCCCCGCCCAACGAAGTTGGCGGGGGATAATACAAATGGGTTCCGTCCGTCCGTCCGTCCGTACGAATGGTTTCCGGAGCGTAACTCTAAAACCAGTAGAGATGTTTCCACGAAACTTCATACACACATTGTTCTTATGGTCTAGTAGTGCCTTTTGCTATTTTAAGGTTTTCATTTTTTGCATTTTTTTCGTAACCATGGAAAAAAACATTGCTGAAAATATCATATTTTTGTACCAGGTTCGTTTCCGCAGCATAACTGGAAAACCGGTTGAGATATACGCACGGAACTCCATAGGCACATTAGTCTTATGGTCTATTAGTGCCTTTTGCTATTTTAAGGTTTTCACTTTTCGTACTTTTTTCTGTAACCATGGAAACATTGCTGAAAATGGCAGATTGTTGTGTAAGAATCGTTTCCGGAGCACAACTCTAAAACCGGCAGAGATATTTCCATGAAACTTCATAGACACATTGTTCTTATGGTCTAGTAGTGCCTTTTGCTATTTTTAGGTTTTCACTTTTTGTGCTTTTTTTTCTGTAACCATAGAAACATTGCTGAAAATATCATATTTTTGTAGCAGGTTCATTTCCGGAGCATAACTCTAAAACCAGCAGAGATATTTCCACGAAACTTCATAGACACATTCTTTTTATGGTCTAGTAGTACCTTTTGCTATTTTTAGGTTTTCATTTTTTGCACTTTTTCCGTTACCATGGAAACATTGCTGAAAATATCATGGTAAATGGCAAATGTTACTTTGCAAAACTCCACCCATCTTTGTGTATATAGTCTAATATAAATGTCAAGGCTGTATACCTGATTCAACAATTGCAGCCCCGCTCTACTTGAATTATACTCCATCTTTCTTTAGCTCAACTTCCTTTTTCCTGTTGTTTTCATACACATAAGTCTCTACAATCAAACTTACTTCAGCTTTGATATCTCCATTGGCGAGGGATCTGAATGACTATGTCCTTGTAGGATTTACCTTTATTTTCCCTATTGTTCTGTTCTGTTCTGTTCCCCTCCTCCAAGGATGTTTGTGGCCAAATTTGGTTACAATCCATGCAGAACTCTATGACTAGTAGCAATTTAAAGAAAATGTTGACGGACAGACGACGGACGTACGACGGACGCCGCGCCATGACATAAGCTCACCGGATCATGACTTAAATTTGCTGTGCTGAAGCAAGACGGCTGTATATTTAATTTGGACTAGCGATTAAATAATCGGCTAGTAAAATTTTGGGATTTCCTAGTCCAAATGACTAGCAGCGAAAAAAATTTAGCATCACAGACTGTATTAGGTGTGGGCAGCATTCTATTGTCACAGTCTTATAATTATATAAGTTGTGTTGTGGGCAATTTTAGCTGGCAATATATTGGCTTACAAATCTGATAAATATTTTTATGTAACAATTTGTAGGACTTTTAATCATCTGTTGATGATATATCAACATTAACACAAACAGGAAATATTAATGAAGCTTCACATACATATTGACATTAATTTAAATACATGATCCATAATTAATCAAATGATTTTATTAATTTGATATTAATTTAATATGTCCATAATTAATGTATTGATTTTATTAATTTGATATTAATTAAATATGTCTGTAATCAATGTATTGATTTTATTAATTTGATATTAATTAAATATGTCTGTAATCAATGTATTGTTTTATTAATTTGATATTAATTAAATATGTCTATAATTAATGTATTGATTTTATTAATTTCAGACACATTTACCAGTGGTCACTATGAACAGCTGAACTAGAAGCTGGTTGAGGAGGGCTCTTACTCTTTGAAGACTGAATACCTTGCTACCCTCTGCAGACTCATGACAACTCTCGGCTATCCTAGAATTATAATAATCCAGTCTTGTGGCATAGGAAGGACCACTGACGATTATTTCCGACTAGCTGGCGGGTAATCCGTCAAGGTTTTCTTAGGGCCCTGCTGGGCCATCTATTGCATAAATACTCTGTGTGACACAAGCTTATAGAGTTTTAGCTTGTTTTGTTATTGACGTCATCAAACACACTGTTTCTCTGGAGAGAAAAAGACAAGGAAGTTGAATCATAAACTGGCGCAATTTACAGTCCAGTCAAATTTTTATGGTCATTTTATACACGTGTTTGTTTCTTTTTCAATCAAAGTAGCATTTATAATTAGTCATTTAAATCAATCAAAACAAACATTCATCAAATTACATTGGCAATATTTTATATTGATATTTCATTCAACGTTATTTTGAAAATTCACAAGCTGTGAAAGTGTTATTTCATAAACTGCCCATATAAGAGGAGGATTTATACAAAACTCCTCAACAACAAATCTCTGAAATTTCTGATTGTATGTTTATAAGTACAATCAGTATTTTATAAAAGTGACAGTTCTGAATAGTTGAGAAAAGATTCAAGTGAAATAAAAATGGGAAAAGGAAAGAACCCTGACAAAGAGCATGAGCCACTAGAAGAGGTTCCTGTTCCCCCAGATGGAGGCTGGGGTTGGATGGTGGTTCTCGGATCTTTTGCCCTCCACATCATCGCTGATGGAATCGTCTACTCCTTCGGAGTGTTCTATATTGACTTCCTGGAGTATTTCAAAGGTGGTAAAGGTGAGACGTCATGGGTTGGCTCCCTTGTTCCAGGAGTAACACTCACAGTGGGTAAGTACTGTAAAATCAAACCTGTCTATACACTCAAAGGACAGCCAAACCTGTCTATAAAAGTCATCCAAAGAAAAGGCAAACCTGTCTATAAAGACCACAAAGGGACAAGGGAAAAGTGATCTCTGTAGCTAAGTGACCTTTATACACAGATCAGATTGTATTATAATAAACCATTGGGACCCTAAGAAAGTGGTCTTAATATGCTTGGATCATAACATACATGGGTCTTGATGTACAGGTGGTCTTAATATACAAGTGGTCTTAACTTACATTGGTCTTTAAATATACAGGTAGTCTTAATTTACAGGTGGTCTTAAATACATTAGTCTTATCATACATGGGTCTTAATATACAGGTGGTCTAAACTTACAAGTGGTCTTAACATACATGGGTCTTAATATACAGGTGGTCTTAACATACAGGTGGTCTTAAAAACAAATGGTCTTAATACCCAGGTGGTCTTAACATACAGGTGGTCTTAAAAAACAAATGGTCTTAATAAACAGGTGGTCTGAATATACAGGTGGTCTAAACATAAATGGGTCTTAATATACAGGTGGTCTTAACATACAGGTGGTCTTAATATAGTTAATATCGAGTAGTCTTAATAAGTAGGTCTTAATATACACTGGTCTTAATATAAATGGGTTCTAATATAAGTTGGTCTTAATATAAATGGGTTCTAATATAAGTTGGTCCTTATATACATGGGTCTTAATATACAGGTGATCTTGATATACATGGGTTTTAATATAAATGGATCTTAATATAATGGGTCTAAACTCTTAATATACATGGGTCTTAATATACATGGGTCTTAATATACACATGTCTTAATATACAAGTGGTCTAAATAAACATGTAGTCTTAATATTCAGGTGGTCTTAATATACAGGTGCAGGTGGTCTTAATATACAGATCGTCTTTATACATATGATTGTTAAGACAGGTTTCCCTGTACTTCTGCTCTAGATAACTTAGTATCAATTAACAATTAATATATCAAGCAGTAATTAATTTTAAAATTACAGATACTATACCCTGCCTTGCCTGTAAGTATAGATATACAGAAATGGGGGACAATAATTAAAATCTGTATTGTCTGACCCTAACAGATGTCATTACACCTTCGATGTTTGTCCAATCAGTACCACCGGGGGGGGGTTTGATCGCATCATGTACTTATTGGCCTCAGAGGTTTGGTGTGAAGTGATCTGTGACCAATCGATGTACAGTGCAATCACAGATGTTACCTAATGTGCTGATGTTACACGTAGGCTGCCTCCACACAATAGGCCTGTCATTGCCATCAAGTCAGACGAGAATTCTTAGCTTTTCTCAGTGAACATATGTCACCATAACTGCTCTGTAGGTTAACTAAAGATAAAAACTCAAAGGTCATGTATGACAAGCAAATATATCTACAAGATAGATCAATCAGTCAGAGCCACACCTGTATCTCAGATGTGATTATAAACATTACATGTTGTCTTTTTATTCACTAAAGTAGACTGATATTTTGATTAAACAGGAAAAATTAATATCCATGTTTACAAATCATTTGTTAGATTATGCCATACCGTGGCGTCCGACTTCCGGCCTCCGTCGGTCAACAATCCACTTCTTCTCAATAACTGCTGGTCAGAATTCTGCAAAATTTGATTGGTAGCATCCTTATGGGTAACTGACTGAAAATTGTACAAATGATGGGGCTGACCCCCCAGGGGCCTGAGGGGCGGGGCCAAAAGGGGTCAATTTGGCTATATCTATATAAACGACTTCTTCTCTGAAACTAAGCATAGGATAGCACCCATAACGCAATGGTAGCATCCTTATACATGTAGAATGGGGATTCAAAATCCACAACGATAAGGCTGATCCCCTGGGGGCCTGAAGGACGGGGTAAAAAGTTGTCAATTTGGCTATTTCCATATAAACAACTTCTTCTCTGAAAGTAAGCATGGGATAGCACTCAAAATGCAATAGTAGTACCTTTATAGGGTGGGGATTCAATATTGTACAAATGATGAGACTGACCTCCTGGGGGCCTGAGGGGCGGGGTCAGAAGGGGTCAATTTGGCTATTTCCATATAAACAATTTCTTCTCTGAAACTAAGCATGGAATATCACTCATAATGAAATGGTAGTAATGATGGGGCTGACCCCCCGAGGGCCTGAGGGGGGGGGGTCAAAAGGGGTCAATTTAGCTATTGCTATATAAACAATTTCTTCTCTGCAACTGAGCATAGGCGAACACTCATAATGCAATGGTAGCATCCTTATAGGGTGGGGATTCAAAATTGTACAAATGATGGGGCTGACCCCCCAGGGGCCTATGGGGCAGGGTCAAAAGGGGTCAATTAGACTATTTCAATAGAAACAACTTCTTTTCTGAAACTTAATATGGGGTAGCACTCATAATGCAGTGGTAGCATCCTTATAGGATGGGGATTCAAAATTGTACAAATGATGGGGCTGACCCCCCAGGGGCCTATGGGGCAGGGCCAAAAGGGGTCAATTAGACTATTTCAATAGAAACAACTTCTTCTCTGAAACTTAATTATGTGATAGCACTCATAATGCAATGGTAGCATCCTTATAGGATGTGTGAATTTAAAATTGTACAAATGATGGGGCTGACCCCCTGGGGGCCTGAGGGGCGGGGTCAAAAGGGGTTAATTTGGCTATTTCCATATTAACGACTTCTTCTCTGAAACTTAATTATGGGATAGCACTCATAATGCAGTGGTAGCATCCTTATTGGATGGGGATTCAAAATTGTACAAATGATGGGGCTGACCAACCGGGGGCCTGAGGGACGGGGTCAAAAGTGGTTCATTTGGCTATTTCCATATAAACAACTTCTTCTCTGAAACTGAGCATGGGATATATGCACTCATAATGCAATGGTGGTATCCTTATAGGATGGAGATTCAAAGTTGTACAAATGATGAGGCTGACCTCCCGAGGGCCTGAGAGGCAGGGTCAAAAAGGGTCAATTTTGGCTATTTCCAAATAAACAATTTCTTCTCTGAAACTAAGCATGGGATAGCACTCATAATGCAATGGTAGAATCCTTATAGGGTGGGGATTCAAAATTGTACAAATGATGGGGCTGACCCCCCCGAGGGCCTGAGGAGCGGGGTCAAAAGGGGTCAATTTAGCTATTGCTATATAACTAGATAATAATAACTAAACCTTAAATTGTTAGATGGTTTCAATATTTGTCTACATTACGTTGTATTTCACAAGCAATTAACATTATAATGTTCTCGATTCCAGGACCTATAGCAAGTGCCCTTACAAATCGCTACGGTTGCCGAGTGGTGACGATAGCTGGTGCCTTGCTCGCTTCCCTAGGATTCATCTTAAGTCTCTTCGCCCCAAACATCTACTACCTCTATTTCTCATTTGGCATCATGTCTGGTGAGTCTTTATGCATTGAAATTATTACATGGGTTGTCATTCTATCAATAAATATTTCCAGTATGTCAATCTATGTATAAATATTACCAGTATTTCAATCCATGTATAAATATTACCGTTATGTCAATCTATGTATAAATATTACCAGTATTTCAATCTATGTATAAATATTACCAGTATGTCAATATATCAATAAATATTTCAAGTATATACTACAGGTATATGTCATTCTATCTACAAAAATTTACAGTATGTCAATCTATGTATAAATATTACCAGTATGACAATTTATCTATAGATACTACCAGTATATGTCATTCTATCTATAAATATTTCCAGATTGTCAATCTATCAATAAATATTACCAGTATGTCAGTCTGTGTATAAATATTACCAGTATGTCAATCTATGTATAAATATTACCAGTATGTCAATCTATGTATAAATATTACCAGTATTTCAATCTATGTATAAATATTACCGGTATGTCAATCTATGTATAAATATTACCAGTATGTCAATCTATGTATAAATATTACCAGTATGTCAATCTATGTATAAATATTACCGGTATGTCAATCTATGTATAAATATTACCAGTATGTCAATCTATGTATAAATATCACCAGTATGTCAATCTATGTATAAATATTACCGGTATGTCAATCTATATATAAATATTTCCAGTATGTCAATCTATCAATAAATATTTCCAGTATTTCAATCTATGTATAAATATTACCGGTATGTCAATCTATGTATAAATATTACCGTTATGTCAGTCTGTGTATAAATATTACCAGTATTTCAATCTATGTATAAATATTACCGGTATGTCAATCTATGTATAAATATTACCAGTATGTCAATCTATGTATAAATATCACCAGTATGTCAATCTATGTATAAATATTACTGGTATGTCAATCTATGTATAAATATTACCAGTATGTCAATATATCTGTTGATATTATGGGACGGGTATGATAGTCTATGTTACTTCTCCTATTCTGTCAGTAGTATGATGATTCTGTTGCAGGCCTTGGGTTTGGCCTGATGTACTTACCAGCCATCGTCAGTGTGGGACACTACTTTGAGAAGAAGCGTGCCTTTGCGACAGGAATCGCTGTGTGTGGGTCTGGAGTGGGGACGTTTATTTTTGCTCCTCTGTCCAAGTTTCTACTGGATGAGTATACTTGGCGTGGTGCTACTCTTATTGAAGCCGGAATAATTCTTAATTGTATCATTTTTGGAATTCTATTTAGGCCTTTATTACCTTCAAAAAGATCAAAAGCAAAATATGATGTTGAAGCAAATGGTAAAAGTGAAACAGAGGCTCTAGTGAAAGAGAATGGAGAAAGCAAGAAAAACTCTGCCCTACGCATTCCGTCCGTGACATTAACCACTGAGCCAAACTCTCCATCATCATTGGTAGCATTTGATACCAATAAAATTCTCACCCGTTTAAAAGTGGAGGAGAATGGAATAGCTCAAATGGTAAGAAGTGATGGTGCTCTTCATAAACTCAGTGATTATTCTCTGTCTCCGCCGCATTCTCCCACAAGTAATGTGGCTCCTGTTGTCCTTCGCTCAGGAACATTCCGACGTCAACATTCCACCATGTCGTCGGCCAGCCACCTGACTCCGTTGTCTCGTAAAGACATTTTTTACAGTGGCAGTTTGATCAACATTCCTCAGTATAAGTCTAATCCGGATCTCTATGTCACCAGTGTTCTCTCCATCCCCGAACAAGTAGCCAATGAGGATGACTGGTACATCTTCCGATGTTTGAATCTGTCTCCAGAAGTACGCGATGCCGTTAGACAAATGCTGGATTTCTCTCTGCTGAAGGATCCCATCTTTCTTATGTTTGTCGTGTCTAATTTCTTCACAAGTATAGGCTTCAATATGCCATACATCTACCTACCAGACAGGGCATTAGAATCAGGCATTTCAAAGACAGATGCAGCATTACTAGTGTCGGTGATTGGAATAGCTAATACGATTGGTCGAGTCGTGTTTGGGTGGATGGCGGACCAGAAGTGGGTGAACCGTTTGATGCTATATAACACGGCCCTGACAATTTGTGGTGTAGCCACGGCTCTCAGTCCCCTTCATAACAGCTTTGAGTTCCTCGTGTGTTATGCAGCAATATTTGGAGCATTCATAGGTAAACTTTTTTATTTTATTTTATGATATTAGAGATGGACTGAATTTAAGTCACCTGGTTCAAATGACCAAGGTGACCATTTGCTGTACTGGTCATTGTCTGTCAAACTGGTGAGAATTAAACCAAATTTTGAACATCTTATGATAATTAGATTTGATTTGTTTTCATATTAAATCAGACTTTCTGATTGGCAGATTCTTTTTCATCTTAATGCTTTGAAGAAAACATTCTGAAATTCACATTTTCCACATAATGGTTGATTAAAGAGGTTTTTGAAAGAAGAAGTATGTTATTAGTATGTTAGATTATCCTAATTTCAAAATGATTAATTATGATGAGAGATGGCTGGAAAAAAAGGATTTGAGGAAAATTTATGATATTGTTTTTTAAAGACAATTGTCATAGCGATATATAGTCAATGAATCATGATCATTACAAGTCAGTCACAATTTATAACTGCTGAAAATGCTATTTAAATTACTGAATAAAATGGTACACTTATGTTAATTATGTCGTGTAAGCAGCGATAACTGTATTGATATACTCTACACAAGCTTGTTTACTTTTGATAAATATATCCGATTATAGATATATATCAATAGATAGTGAAATATCATGGCATGAAAACTCAAGGTCATTGCATCTAAAATAAGAATTTGTACAGTGTAACTTCCCGAAACTGAACCTTCTCAAAACCGATCACCTCTAGAAACCAAACATGGATGTCATGTACGGAATGAATTCCTCTTTATTAATAGTATATAAAACTTCCCAAAACCGATCCCTCCCACTTCCGAATACTGGACCGATTGTGAGATCGGAATAATCAAATGTAACTAACATACACTTCTGAAAACTGGCCTTACCTGAGGGACACCGATAGTTTGCATTGAGGATTGATCAACCAACTGTGAAATACACACGTACCAGTGTCCATAGTTGTCACGTACAATTGCCATGTCTTTGGTCATGTATATAGGTGTGAAGGCTATAGGTATATGTTCACAGTAATTACACCAGAGATAGTGGTGTAATTATTTAATCATGCCTATTGTTTAGATATTTAGCGAAGGTCTTCCACGTGCACAGGGACCTGGCACGAAATTTTTTAACCAATAGTATACATATATATATATTATAGTATCAAGGGTATGAACTCGGCGGTCGAGAGAAACGGACCTATTTTTTTAAAACCGTGATTATTTTAATGAATGGGTTCTATACAACATTGACGGATATCTTACCTTAAAGAGAAATAATTTATCTTTCCATTGAGTGCTTGATGAACAAAATTGGCCAAGTATTGACAAAGTTATGGCTTGATGAATGGGGAAATTTACGAAAAATATGCCAGGTAGACATTTCCCTGTCCGGTCGAAATGTGGCCTCGGCTCTAATGGGCACCTCAAAAACCAAGCCAAAATCACAAAATCTACGCTTGTGGTGGTAAACAGTACCCATAACTGTGTTCATCCACAATCTCCTTTGGAGGTGTCATGACCCGTACTTTGTAGAAACTCCATTTAAACATCGTGTAGCTCACTTACTTTAACTGTCACCGCCATGTTCATTTTTATCTCGGAACGCTTCTCGACTTTACATATCGTGACTACATTATGCAAATTATATAATGTTGTGCTTGTGGTTAAACTCGAGAAGTGTTCCGAGAGAAAAATGAACATACTGTTAGTTAAAAAAAATTGTGCCAGGTCCCTGTGACTACGTGCACACGGTTTGTTTACTGTAGGAAAACAAGCAGATCTAGTAAAGAGAAATTAAGTTTCTTATTAAATTTTGAGCGCCGCACACAGGTTATTTATTTAGTTGTCGGATAATGTAAATTATCTGTATTAAGAAATGGAAGCCATGTTTTAGAAAATGACCATGTCATATAAGGACCGACATCGACTGATCCTTGTGCAATTAGACCATATTTAATCCGATTCCTGACGTAACCCAAAGCGATCAGCCGTATGTATTGGCTAGTGCAGACGAGAACATCCCAAGGAACATTCACGCAACTAATATGATTCTCTGTTTTGTGATAACATTAACAATTAATATCAGTCAGTTTTAATGAACACTTGACATACAGGCATTACAGTATAGTGTAGAAAACCACTTCCCATCTAATAAATCTGAATGGTAATGATCGATATTTGGTTCACTTCTCTAAACAGAACACTCTCTTAACGGGATAAATTCTTTGCACTGACCATGTTGGGTTCGGGGAAGTTTCACTGTATAAGCTTTCCCATCCACTTCTTAATCTCTCAAGATCTTATTTGCTTTTTTTCTTATTTTTTTTTTTTTTTTTTATTTATCTTTTAAGGTAACATATATACATGTATGCCTACTTAAACATATATTTTGTACTTTAAATTGGCTTTTGATTTTTGAGATGTAACTGTGAAACATATCTAAATAGTTTAATTGTGTAAAGTTTACATCCCACAAATCAATAGTTTATCATTTATTCTACACTGTCAGTTCATTTTAGACCTAATATGATTTAACTGTTGACTACACATGGAATCTATATACAGGCATTCTAATACTTGTTATCAATAAACTTTTCATTTTTATTTTGGAAATACTGTATATATATATATAGTGGCCCTTTATTCCGTATGAGGGTTTATAAGAAAACAAAACAAATTCTGAGAATACTTGACTGTCTTCATCATCTCAGGTATTCTATGAATTATGTCACTGTAGATTTGATCTCTAAGATCATGTAATTCCTGTGGTGTTGAAGATCTAACCTGTGCAACAAACCTGCAGGCTACTGACTTTTTACACATAGTTGATTTGATATGATATACTCTGTTGTTTCTTGGTAATGGCGAGAGATTTCCTAGGTATTTCATAAACAGCTGTTTATAAATCAAACTGTACCTAATCCTACAAATTCTAACAGTGATGACACTTTTGTAGGCACAAAATAATAGCCAGAAACTTCTAATAGAGAAATTTTGCTGGGTTTGTTTTGTTTATTGATTTTTTTACAGTTTCATAAAATATATTCCAAACTAAAGAAAAGAAATCTCATTATCATACATATTGTTTTCCCTATTCCAACCTCTTAAAGCCTTTATCAAGTGTGAGAATCATTGTCTGAAATAGAAATAGTGTTCAAGAAATATTTCCTTGGTGGCAGATAACCAAATATGATTGTATGGTGAAATTGTGAATCATTCTGGGTTGCTGACCTCGTATAAATATATTCATAAGGACTAAGCTCTTGACTTTTGTTACCAATTGTTTTTATATACCAGTTAAGGAGAAATTATACAAAGATAAAGTATACAGTCAAAGATAAATCATACAAAGATAAAGTATACAGTCAAAGATAAATCATACAGTCAAAGATAAAGTATACAGTCAAGGATAAATATTACTGTCAAAGATAAAGTATATAGTCAAAGATAAATTATACTGTCAAAGATAAAGTATATAGTCAAAGATAAATTATACTGTCAAAGATAAAGTATATAGTCAAAGATAAATTATACTGTCAAAGATAAAGTATTACAGTCAAAGTTAAAGTATATAGTCAAAGATAAAGTATACAGTCAAGGAAAAATAATACTGTCAAAGATAAAGTATACAGTCAAAGATAAATTATACTGTCAAAGATAAATTATTACAGTCAAAGTTAAAGTATACAGTCAAAGATAAAGTATACAGTCAAGGAATAATAATACTGTCAAAGATAAAGTATACAGTCAAAGATAAATTATACTGTCAAAGATAAATTATTACAGTCGAAGATAAATTATACAGTCAAGGAAAAATTATACAGTCAAAGATAAAGTATACAGTCAAGGATAAATAATACTGTCAAAGATAAAGTATACAGTCAAAGATAAATTATACTGTCAAAGATAAATAATACTGTCAAAGATAAAGTATACAGTCAAAGATAAATTATACTGTCAAAGTTAAAGTATACAGTCAAAGATAAATTATACTGTCAAAAATAAAGTATTACAGTCAAAGTTAAAGTATACAGTCAAAGATAAAGTATACAGTCAAGGAAAAATAATACTGTCAAAGATAAAGTATACAGTCAAAGTTAAAGTATACAGTCAAAGATAAAATATACAGTCGAAGATAAATTATACAGTCAAGGAAAAATTATACAGTCAAAGATAAAGTATACAGTCAAGGATAAATATTACTGTCAAAGATAAAGTATACAGTCAAGAATAAATTATACTGTCAAAGATAAAGTATTACAGTCAAAGTTAAAGTATATAGTCAAAGATAAAGTATATATTCAAGGATAAATAATACTGTCAAAAATAAAGTATTACAGTCAAAGTTAAAGTATACAGTCAAAGATAAAGTATACAGTCAAAGATAAATTATACAGTCAAAGATAAAGTATACAGTCAAAGATAAATCATACAGTCAAAGATAAAGTATACAGTCAAAGATAAATTATACTGTCAAAGATAAAGTATACAGTCAAGGATAAAGTATACAGTCAAGGATAAATAATACTGTCAAAGATAAAGTATTACAGTCAAAGTTAAAGTATACAGTCAAAGATAAAGTATACAGTCAAAATAAATTATACAGTCAAAAATAAAGTATACAATCAAAGATAAATTATACAGTCAAAAATAAATTATACAGTCAAGAATAAATTATACAGTCAAAGATAAATTATACAGTCAAGGATAAATAAAACTGTCAAAGATAAAGTATACAGTCAAGGATAAATAAAACTGTCAAAGATAAAGTATACAGTCAAGGATAAATAATACTGTCAAAAATAAAGTATTACAGTCAAAGTTAAAGAATACAGTCAAAGATAAAGTATACAGTCAAAGATAAATAATACAGTCAAAGATAAAGTATACAGTCAAAGATAAATCATACAGTCAAAGATAAAGTATACAGTCAAAGATAAAGTATACAGTCAAGGATAAATAATACTGTCAAAGATAAAGTATTACAGTCAAATTAAAGTATACAGTCAAAGATTACGTATACAGTCAAAGATAAATTATACAGTCAAAGATAACGTATACAGTCAAAGATAAATTATACAGTCAAAGATAAAGTATACAGTCAAAGATAAAGTATACAGTCAAGGATAAATATTACTGTCAGAGATAAAGTATACAGTCAAGGATAAATAATACTGTCAAAAATAAAGTATTACAGTCAAAGTTAAAGTATACAGTCAAAGATAAAGTATACAGTCAAAGATAAAGTATACAGTCAAAGATAAATCATACAGTCAAAGATAAAGTATACAGTCAAAGATAAATTATACAGTCAAAGATAAAGTATACAATCAAAGATAAATTATACAGTCAAAAATAAATTATACAGTCAAGGATAAATTATACAGTCAAAGATAAATTATACAGTCAAGGATAAATTATACTGTCAAAGATAAAGTTTACAGTCAAGGATAAATAAAACTGTCAAAGATAAAGTATACAGTCAAGGATAAATAATACTGTCAAAAATAAAGTATTACAGTCAAAGTTAAAGAATACAGTCAAAGATAAAGTATACAGTCAAAGATGAATAATACAGTCAAAGATAAAGTATACAGTCAAAGATAAATCATACAGTCAAAGATAAAGTATACAGCCAAGGATAAATAATACTGTCAAAGATAAAGTATAACAGTCAAATTAAAGTATACAGTCAAAGATAACGTACACAGTCAAAGATAAATTATACAGTCAAAGATAACGTATACAGTCAAAGATAAATTATACAGTCAAAGATAAAGTATACAGTCAAAGATAAAGTATACAATCAAGGATAAATATTACTGTCAAAGATAAAGTATACAGTCAAGGATAAATAATACTGTCAAAGATAAAGTGTTACAATCAAAGTTAAAGTATACAGTCAAAGATAATTATACAGTCAAAGATAAAGTTTACAGTCAAGGATGAATAATACTGTCAAAGATAAAGTATACAGTCAAGGATAAATAATACTGTCAAAGATAAAGTATACAGTCAAAGATAGATTATACTGTCAAAGATAAAGTATACAGTTAAAGATAAAGTATACAGTCAAAGATAAATAAAACTGTCAAAGATAAAGTGTTACAATCAAAGTTAAAGTATACAGTCAAAGATAATTATACAGTCAAAGATAAATTATACAGTCAAAGATAAAGTATACAGTCAAGGATAAATAATACTGTCAAAGATAAAGTATACAGTCAAAGATAGATTATACTGTCAAAGATAAAGTATTACAGTCAAAGATAAAGTATTACAGTCAAAGATAAAGTATACAGTCAAAGATAAATTATACAGTCAAAGATAAAGTATTACAGGCAAAGTTAAAGTATACAGTCAAAGATAAAGTATACAGTTAAAGATAAATTATACAGTCAAAGATAAAGTATACAATCAAAGATAAACTATACAGTCAAAAATAAATTACACAGTCAAGGATTAATTATACAAAGATAAAGTATACAGTCAAGGATAAATAATACTGTCAGAGATAAAGTATACAGTCAAGGATAAATAATAATGTCAAAGATAAAGTATTACAGTCAAAGTTAAAGAATACAGTCAAAGATAAAGTATACAGTCAAAGATAAATAATACAGTCAAAGATAAAGTATACAGTGAAAGATAAATCATACAGTCAAAGATACAGTATACAGTCAAAGATAAATTATACAGTCAAGGATAAATAATACTGTCAAAGATAAAGTATAGAGTCAAGGATAAATAATACTTGTCAAAGATAAAGTATACAGTCAAGGATAAATAATACTGTCAAAGATAAAGTATAGAGTAAAGGATAAATAATACTTGTCAAAGATAAAGTATACAGTCAAGGATAAATAATACTGTCAAAGATAAAGTGTTACAGTCAAAGTTAAAGTATACAGTCAAAGATAAAGTATACAGTCAAAGATAAATTATACAGTCAAAGATAAAGTATACAATCAAGGATAAATAATACTGTCTAAGATAAAGTATTACAGTCAAAGATAAGGTATTACAGTCAAAGATAAAGTATACAGTCAAAGATAAATTATACAGTCAAAGATAAAGTATACAGGCAAAGTTAAAGGATACAGTCAAAGATAAAGTATACACTTAAAGATAAAGTATACAGTCAAAGTTAAAATATACAGTCAAATATAACGTATACAGTCAAAGTGAAGTATACTGTTAAAGATAAATTTTACGTTAAGGATAAATTATACAGTTAAAGATAAAGTATAAAGTCAAAGATAAATTAAACCGTGAAAGATAAATTATACAGTCAAAGTTAATGTATACAGTCAAAGATAAATCATACAATCACAGATAAAGTATACAATCAAAAATAAAGTATACAGTCAAAGATAAATAATACTGTCAAAGATAAAGTATACAGTCAAAGATAAAGTATACAGTCAAGGATAAATAAAACTGTCAAAGATAAATTATACAGTCAAAGTTAAATTATACTGTCAAAGATAAAGTTTTACAGTCAAAGTTAAAGTATACAGTCAAAGATAAAGTATACAGTCAAGGATAAATAATACTGTCAACGATAAATTATACAGTCAAAGTTAAATTATACTGTCAAAGATAAAGTATTGCAGTCAAAGTTAAAGTATACAGTTAAAGATAAAGTATACAATCAAAGATAAAGTATACAGTCAAGGATAAATAATACTGTCAACGATAAAGTATACAGTCAAAGTTAAATTATACTGTCAAAGATAAAGTGTTGCAGTCAAAGTTAAAGTATACAGTCAAAGATAAAGTATACAATCAAAGATAAAGTATACTGTCAAAGATAAAGTATACAGTCAAAGATAAAGTATACAATCAAAGATAAAGTATACAGTCAAAGATAAAGTATACAGTCAAAGATAAATCATACAGTCAAAGATAAAGTATACAGTCAAGAATAAATATTGCTATCAAAGATAAAGTATACAGTGAAGGATAAATAATACGGTCAAAGATAAAGTTTTACAGTCAAAGATAAAGGATACAATCAAAGATGAATTATACAGTCAAAGATAAAGTATACAGTCAAGGATAAATAATACTGTCAAAGATAAAGTATAGTCAAGGATAAATAATACTGTCAAAGATAAAGTATACAGTCAAAGATAAATAATACTGTCAAAGATAAAGTATACAGTCAAAGATAAAATATTACAGTCAAAGATAAAGTGTACAGTCAAAGATAAATTATACAGTCAAAGATAAAGTATTACAGGCAAAGTTAAAGTATACAGTCAAAGATAAAGTATACAGTTAAAGATAAAGTATACAGTCAAAGATAAAGTATACAGTCAAAGATAAAGTATACAGTCAAAGATAAAGTATACAGTCAAAGATAAAGTAAACAGTCAAAAATACATTATGCAGTCAAAGATAAATGATACAGTCAAAGATTAATTAGTCTAGAACTTAAAGATTGTTACATTTGTTATGATGGTATAAGTTGAGAACTAAATGGTCGTTATATAGTTACATATATGTATAGTGATAGTTTAAGTCTAGAACTAAATGGTCGTTACATAGTTATATATATATGTATACTGATGGTTTAAGTCTAGATCTAAGAGTGGTCAAGACAATTTGATATGATAATATTGAGGTTATTAGCGATAACAGTGTTGACTGATTACGACCTAATGTACTTCTATAGGTCAACATTAGAGATACAGTGGAACTCGGTTAATACGAACTCGAAGGGACCGAGATAAAACTTCGAGTTATCCGAGTGTTCGAATTAAGCGAGTTCTCATGTCTACTGACGATATCTTTACTTGGTAGATCTAGACTAGTTCCATGTCGTAAAATGATGTGAACAAGAGAGATGTCAAAATCGCCGATGGTAGTTGCAAAATTATAAAAAGAAAACCGAGATACATATTTTGAAATGCTGTTCGACAGCACATTTATGAAAAAGAAAATCGGCATTTTCGGCGAACTCGTTGTCCAAAAAATCTCATTTCGAGTTATAAGAACATTTTATGTATGATTTTTGTCATTCGGACCCAAAAGTTACTTCCTATTATCCAAGTTCTTCGAGTTTTCCGAATTCGAATTATCCGAGTTCTTTAAACAAAGATAAAGAGGGAATTCGGCCGGGACTAGCAAATTACTTCGTATTAAGCCTGGTTGTCGAATTATCCGAGTTCGTATCATTCCAGTTCCACTGTAATTGTAAAATGTAACTATTTATTGACTGATTTATATGGTATGTAGGCTACCAGCTTGTCACTGATATTGTTAGGTCAAAAATTGCCCCTTACTTTTCATGTTACATACTTATATGTCTATATGTGTGAATGAGTGATGGTGATGCATTGATGATTCATTCCGATATTATAATTTTAAGAAGAATAGTCATAAGTTGAATAGACAAGAAGTTTTCTAAAAGCATTTACTAAAGATGTAGCTTATTTAGCGGACAAATGAGCAGAAAAACATTGATTTTACTTAATATTGTTAACAACAAGCACGAATTAAAACAAATAAATTGATTAGCAGAAAGACAATTTTTATAGAACATTAAGAAATAAGAAATTTTCAAACATAGATTTAAAAATTTATGAATAAAATCTACTGTATGTCAGTGTAAACCTTGGGTAATGTATTGTGACTCTGTCATAAGATATGAAAAAGAAACATTTGAAAGGTTTTAATTTAAAAAAAAAAAAAAAAAAGCAGCTCATTTGATTAAAGTAGATGTAATTGGAAGTCAGGTAATTCAGCTATTGTTCTTTTCACTCAGAAATTTAAAATATTAGGATTCTATGATACTAAGTAGTTTCCGAACATTTGTGAGAAAAAAAACCCAATGTTATAATGATTTATAATGTACATGTATACTGTTGTTGATGTAGTAGCTAGTGTACGTTATAATGTATACTGTTGTTGATGTACTGAGGGGTTACGTTATAATGATTTATAATGTATACTGTTGTTGATGTAGTAGCTAGTGTACGTTATAATGTATACTGTTGTTGATGTACTGAGGGGTTACGTTATAATGATTTATAATGTATACTGTTGTTGATGTAGGGGTGTAGTTATAATGTGTACTGTTGTTGATGTAGTAGCTAGTGTACGTTATAATGTATACTGTTGTTGATGTACTGAGGGGTTACGTTATAATGATTTATAATGTATACTGTTGTTGATGTAGGGGTGTAGTTATAATGTGTACTGTTGTTGATGTAGGGGTGTAATGATTATAATGTATACTGTTGTTGATGTAGTAGCTAGTGTACGTTATAATGTATACTGTTGTTGATGTACTGAGGGGTTACGTTATAATGATTTATAATGTATACTGTTGTTGATGTAGGGGTGTAGTTATAATGTGTACTGTTGTTGATGTAGTAGCTAGTGTACGTTATAATGTATACTGTTGTTGATGTACTGAGGGGTTACGTTATAATGATTTATAATGTATACTGTTGTTGATGTAGGGGTGTAGTTATAATGTGTACTGTTGTTGATGTAGGGGTGTAGTTATAATGTGTACTGTTGTTGATGTAGGGGTTTACGTTGGACTTACATCGGTAGTATTGGTGGATTTACTTGGCTTGGACAAGCTAACCAACTCCTTTGGATTGCTGCTCATGTTTCAGGGAGTAGCCACGCTGATAGGCCCACCAATTGCTGGTAAAGTATTTACATGTAATGATTGAATTTGTCATATTTAATGTCTACCAGATATTGACAGTACTGACACAGTGGCTTGTAACTTGTTCTTTTGGTATTCCAGCCTTCCATCACATTTTTTGCCTGGTGTTCTTTAAGCTTCCCTGACATTAAAAACACATATATACAAACAACAAGCGGCCATCTTGATTTTGGATGAGTTGGAATATGCCAAAGGCGTAACTAGGGCTTAAGAGGAATCTTTTTATGAAGGTGCATGGTATGTTTTAGAAATAACGAAATAACGAGTACAAAGTTATGTTACCAAAAGGTGGCCTTCTATTTGAGAAATAGTGGTAGCAAAAATTGTTTATGTGAGATGGTGGGCTAAAATATAAACATTGTATTCTTTCATTTTCACACATTTTTAGCTCACCTGGCCCGAAGGGCCGGTGAGCTTATGTCATGGCGCGGCGTCCGTCGTCCGTCCGTCCGTCCGTCCGTCCGTCCGTCAACATTTCCTTTAAATCGCTACTAGTCATAGAGTTCTGCATGGATTGTAACCAAATTTGGCCACAAACATCCTTGGGGGAGGGGGAACAGAACTTGAATAAATTTTGGCTCTGTCCCCCCCGGGGCAGGAGGGGCGGGGCCCAATAGGGGAAATAGAGGTAAATCCTATAAATCACTACTTGTCCTAGAGTTCTGCATTGATTGTAACTAAATTTGACCACAAACATCCTTGGGGGAGGGGAAACAGAACTTGTATAAATTTTGGCTCTGGTCCCCCAGGGGCAGGAGGGGCGGGGCCCAATAGGGGTAATAGAGGTAAATCCTTTAAATCGCTACTTGTCCTAGAGTTCTGCATGGATTGTAACCAAAATTAGCCACAAACATCCTTGGGGGAAGGGGAACAGAACTTGTATAAATTTTGGCTCTGATCCCCCGGGGGCAGGAGGGGCGGAGCCCCTCAGGGGAAATAGAGGTAAATCCTTTAAATCGCTACAAGTCATAGAGTTCTGAATGGAATGTAACCAAATTTGGCCACAAACATCCTTGGGGGAAGGGGAACAGAACTTGTATAAATTTTGGCTCTGACCCCCCGGGGGCAGGAGGGGCGGGGCCCAATAGGGGTAATAGAGGTAAATCCTTTAAATCGCTACTTGTCATAGAGCTCTGAATGGAATGTAACCAAATTTGGCCACAAACATCCTTTGGGGAAGGGGAACAGAACTTGTATAAATTTTGGCTCTGGTCCCCCGGGGGCAGGAGGGGCGGGGCCCAATAGGGGAAATAGAGGTAAATCCTTTAAATCGCTACTAGTCATAGAGTTCTACATGAATTGTAACCAAATTTGGCCACAAACATCCTTGGGGGAAGGGGAACAGAACTTGTATAAATTTTGGCTCTGGTCCCCCGGGGGCAGGAGGGGCGGGGCCCAATAGGGGAAATAGAGGTGAATCCTTTAAATCGCTACTAGTCATAGAGTTCTGAATGGAATGTAACCAAATTTGGCCACAAACATCCTTGGGGGAAGGGGAACAGAACTTGTATAAATTTTGGCTCTGATGCCCCAGGGGCAGGAGGGGCGGGGCCCAATAGGGGAAATAGAGGTAAATCCTTCAAATCGCTACTAGTCATAGAGTTCTGAATGGAATGTAACCAAATTTGGCCACAAGCATCCTTTGGGGAAGGGGAACAGAACTTGTATAAATTTTGGCTCTGACCCCCTGGGGGCAGGAGGGGCAGGGCCCAATAAGGGAAATAGAGGTAAATCCTTTAAATCGCTACTAGTCAGAGTTCTGAATGGAATGTAACCAAATTTGGCCACAAACATCCTTGGGGTAAGGGGAACAGACCTTGTATAAATTTTGGCTCTGGTCCCCCGGGGGCAGGAGGGGCGGGGCCCAATAGGGGAAATAGAGGTAAATCCTTTAAATCGCTACTAGTCATAGAGTTCTGAATGGAATGTAACTAAATTTGGCCACAAACATCCTTGGGGGAAGGGGAACAGAACTTGTATAAATTTTGGCTCTGATCCCCCAGGGGCAGGAGGGGCGGGACCCGATAGGGGAAATAGAGGTAAATCCTTTAAATCGCTACTAGTCATAGAGTTCTGAATGGAATGTAACCAAATTTGGCCACAAGCATCCTTTGGGGAAGGGGAACAGAACTTGTATAAATTTTGGCTCTGACCCCCCGGGGGCAGGAGGGGCGGGGCCCAATAGGGGAAATAGAGGTAAATCCTTTAAATCGCTACTAGTCATAGAGTTCTGCATGGATTGTAACCAAATTTGGCCACAAACATCCTTGGGGGAAGGGGAACAGAACTTGTATAAATTTTGACTCTGGCCCCCCGAGGTCAGGACGGGTGGGGCCCAATAGGGGAAATAGAGGTAAATCCTATAAATCACTTCTTGTCCTAGAGTTTTGCTTGGATTGTGACCAAATTTGGCCATAAACATCCTTTGGGGAAGGGGAACAGAACTTGTATAAATTTTGGCTCTGACCCCCTGGGGGCGGGAAGGGTGGGGCCCAATAGGGGATTTAGAGGTTAATATTAAAATTCCTTCTGAAAAGAAACAATGAACCTGTATTCAGAACATTACTTGGCATTACAAACCAGGTGACCGATACAAGCCCTCTGGGCCTCTTGTTAGTTATATAAGTTTGCTGATCGTGGATTTTGTTGTAGGTTGGTTGTATGATGCGACAGGAAGTTATGACGTATCTTTCCAGTTATGTGGGTCAGTGGTAGCAGTCAGTGGCTTTATGCTTTACTTCATCCCTTTGGTCCAGAAATGTCTTGGTCGCACTGGGCCACCAGGTAAGGGTGTGGAACTGACCATCACCGTGGACAACAAGGACACAGAGGCGGACCAATGAACTAACCGTCGCTGTGGACAACAAGGACACAGAGGCGGACCAATGAACTGACCGTCGCTGTGGACAACAAGGACACAGAGGCGGACCAATGAACTGACCGTCACTGTGGACAACAAGGACACAGAGGCGGACCAATGAACTGAAAGTCGCTGTGGACAACAAGGACACAGAGGCGGACCAATGAACTGACCGTCGCTGTGGACAACAAGGACACAGAGGCGGACCAATGACACAGAGGCGGACCAATGAACTGACCGTCGCTGTGGACAACAAGGACACAGAGGCGGACCAATGAACTGACTGTCGCTGTGGATCAACAACAGATTAAAAGACACATAGGCATTCTAGACTTGAGATAATTATAAAAGAGAAACAGCTTGTAAAGCGAGAGGGAAGACAGTTTGGTCTGTAGATTTGGTTCTATATGATTGAGGTCATCATAATCATGTTGCATAATGTTAAGATTTTAAAAATTCCTGTCTACATGAAGTTTATTAGTGTTTACAGTTTCTGCTGGTTATGATAGATTTCTACTATATACTGTTTACTTATATTCATGTGAAAGAAGTTTCAAACAAAGGTACAATGCGTAGAACAGACGGTGAAATCACAAATTTAAGTTGATGCAAAAAAGTCATTCTATAGACATGAAGAAGCCATGAAAATTAGTTGGTTTACCTTCAGTAGTGACATCTGTGTGTTTATTCCATATGAAAATATCACGGAACTTGTTTTCATTGTTGCTCATTAGGAGTTCTCAACACTTAATTATCCATTCATGTGATTTCATTTGAAATGAATACTCTGTGAAGATCTATGTAGACTATGTACCAAGCTTCATTCACTAGTGTACATTTATTAGTTAGGGTATTTTAGCAGGCTTGGCTGAATGCTTTTGTTAAATTGTTTTATTCTAAAGAACGAAGTTGAATTTCATTTGGAAAATTCAAATGATATTCATTGTTTAATGTTTTTTGGAAGGTTGCAAAGTTATTGTAATGTACATCATTCTGTGGATTAAGTTGTGCTTATAGCTAGTCTGGTATACTTTATACGTACTTACTTTAGCATGGATATAAATTAGTGCAATTCGATGGTTCAATACCAAAATACCCTTTTACTTAGCGTTATAAGGAGAGGGTGTTTGTAAGTTTGAATTAACTTGTGTCCAATTCTGTTGCTAATATGGCAATAAAATATATTTAAACTAAATCAGCTCTTCAAAAGACAAAGCGAAAAACGCTAAAATAAAATTGAAATTAGTACGTATACAGTATATGCTTTATTGAAGTATTTGAGTTTTATTTTAATGAATTAATTATAAAGTTTATATAGTTAAGTATGAGAGATGTTTGTTACTTGTATCATCAGCTGACTTATATTACTTGTCTTATTTACCACCAATATATGTCAATAAGTTACCTAATATGTAGACTCCTCTCAACACAGATATTATACCAAATGATGGAAGGGAGACAACTCATTAAATGCCATGTAAAGAGATATGTCTGAGTACGATATTGATCATTGACTGATAGATAACAGTGTTGTTGTACCCCAGCCACCCTCACCAACGTTAGTGGCTATAATCAGCTTGTCTGTCTGTAGAAACAAATTAACCTCCTCACTACTGGGTCAATTTCTATGAAACTACACAGTTATTTTGTAAGTGGACCATGTATAAATATACATGACAGGTTTTCTTTTTCTAAAAGTTTTGGTTGTCATGGTAACAAGGTATATACACAGGTTTTATGAAATGACAAATAACTTCTAGATCAATTCTGTTCAGTCATGGATATCTATAATTTGACGAATTGCATGTTTAATAATGGTTACCATGGAAACATAATGGAGGACCTGTTAGTTACCATGGCTATAAGAGGCAGCGGATGTGGGGGTGTTCTAGCTATACTGTTAACTAGAGCAGATCAACACTGAATACAAGCAATATATAAAACCAAATTTACAGTAAGGAGAGGAGTATCAAAATCTGTATTTTTATTAATGTTGTATACTTATTATACAGATTTTTTGATTGTTGTAGATTTTTCTGCTGGATCAGTAAGCTTAGTTTTTATATGCATATATATATTGTATATTGATATTATGAATTTCTTGTTAATGAAATACTACATATAATGTAGCTTGTTCAATTTATTGAATTACATCTGATTCAGTTTATTACTATCATATACCGTAAATTGGAATACAGTCAAACCTCGATGATTCGAACTTCGATGAATCGAATTTCTCGCTGTATCGAACTTTTTGTCTGGTCCCGAATTTCTTCACTATATAACATTACTAACTAACCCATGTATGAATCGAAGTTTTATGAATCGAATTTCTCGATGTATCGAACTTTTTTCATGGACCATTTGTTATAGAATCATAGGTAACTGACACTCGATGATTCGAATAAAAATTTACCTATACAGATCAGGTGTTCGCCGATACCCCGCGGCATGCTGTCGCACCTAGCTGTCTCGCGACGGCCCTTCGCCGGACAATAGGGATTATGACAGCTTGTGTTGCTAGCTTGATATCATCAAGATAATTAATATCACTAATCAGGCCGATACCCGGTGCTTTGTTTTTACAAGCTGCGTTATTAAATCATTAGTATGGCAAAGATACAGTTAGTCGTTTTTGATGTTCGCCGCCGCCATTGGTAGCGGTTTGTAGAATTTACGGAACAGTAAATAGCGAGCCACATTATTAGTAACTCATACTCAAAACTGTTACATTGCACAACTTTGGCATAAATACTGGAGTAAATCGATCATTCTAAATCAAAGTATTTTGTAGGTGTTGTAGCTCTTTCGGTTCCTCCTTTTTAGTTTCGTTTTTACAACGTGTTTTCGTTTTTATATTCATTGCGTAATATTAACCATCGCTTAAATAGTCACCAAACGAACACTTGTACATGGGTTAGGCCTAGTACACGTAAGTCTTGTTTATAATATACGTATGTATTGCTGACGATAGCAATTAGTTTCTCCTATATCAAACCAAGAATATCGATCTTTTAGAATCTACAATCTACGTTTTGTAGATTCTAAAATTGCTAACGATAGCAATACATGTGATTAATTGCATACTTTGTTTTTATTTTGTTTTGCTTGTGGTACAATGATTATAAAGTTTACGAAACGGAGACGACATGTATACAACTACCACAGTTGGTCATGGTAATAAAAAAATTGGTCTAATTTCAACCACGAATAATTCGAAGTCTTGATGTTTCGAAGTTTTTCTGACGGTCCCTTCAACGTCGATACATCGAGGTTTGACTGTATTTTGGCGTCAATAAATTTTGGTGTCTTTGCATTAAAAAAGATTAGTTAAATTTTGGTGCATTTAAATTTGGCTTTTCCCTACACACTATATATGCCATCTTAATTTTGGCGTATAATTTAATATGATTGAAAGATAAAAATTCTGAAGATTTAACTTATCTTAAATGTATGTTTATATCACGTGATCAAGTAATTTCTCCAAGAGTGCATGTTCACATGCCTAATAAATGGAATGTAGATGTATTGATCGTTATATAAAAACAAATAAATACCTAGCCAAATTTTAGTGTGTTAAATTTTGGCACTTTGGTGCCAAACGCCAAACAAGCCATAATACGACCACATTCAAAATATCCCAATTTACAGTAGTAGTCTTGTCCAATATTATAACTGCCATATATGATGATCATCATTGTTGATTAACATCCAAATCCTTACTCTCAATATAAAGCCTTTAAAGGGATCTGACAAAATCCCATTATGGGTCACGTTCTAGTGACCTTTTGGTTTGTCAAATCAAATTTTAAATGAATTTTTTGGCGAGGATGAAATGGTTAAATGAATTTCTTAGCAAGGATGAAATGGTTTACAAAGCTGTTAAAATCCTTTTCTTGCATGTAGTTATTTATGCCCATAGAACACGTTGCAGCAAAATGCCTATATATGCTGTGACGAAATGTTCTTCATAGTTATGTGGTCAGATGGAGAGAGTACATGTAGTATAATTTGAACCCCTACTGTAATGTTGTCAGATCCTCTATGAACTAAGAAGAGGCTTTGTATAAAGAGTTTGACCTTTAATGTGACAAAGGTGGGATGTCCATGGGTACATTGTGCCTGTTACATTTGATGACAGTTGTGGGATGTCCATGGGTACATTGTGTCTGTTACATTTGGTGACAGAGGTGGGAACCATGGGTACATTGTGCTTGTTACGTTTGATGACAGTTGTGGGATGTCCATGGGTACATTGTGTCTGTTACATTTGGTGACAGAGGTGGGAACCATGGGTACATTGTGCTTGTTACATTTGGTAATTGTGGTGGGATGTCAATGGGTATATTGTGCATATTACATTTGGTGACAGAGGTGGGATGTCCATTGGTACATTGTGCCTGTTATATTGGGTGACAGCAGTGGGATCCATGGGTACATTGTGCCTGTTACATTTGGTGACAGATGGGATGTCCATGGTACATTGTGCCTTTTACATTTGGTGACAGAGGTGGGATGTCCATGGCTACATTGTGCCTGTTACATTTGGTTACAATGGTGGGATGTCCATTGGTACATTGTGCCTGTTACATTTGGTGACAGTGGTGGGATGTCCAAGGTACATTGTGCCTGTTACATTTGGTGACAGTGGTGGGATGTCCATGGTTACATTGTGCCGGTTACATTTGGTGACAATGGTGGGATGCTCATGGGTACATTGTGCCGGTTACATTTGGTGACAGTGGTGGGATGTCCATGGGTACATTGTGCCTGTTACATTTGGTGACAGTGGTGGGATGTCCATGGGTACATTGTGCCTGTTACATTTGGTGACAGTGGTGGGATGTCCATGGGTACATTGTGCCTGTTACATTTGGTGACAGTGGTGGGATGTCCATGGCTACATTGTGCCTGTTACATTTGGTGACAATGGTGGGATGCTCATGGGTACATTGTGCCTGTTACATTTGGTGACAATGGTGGGATGTCCATGGCTACATTATGCTTGTTACATTTGGTGACAATGGTGGGATGTCCATGGCTACATTGTGCCTGTTACATTTGGTGACAATGGTGGGATGTCCATGGCTACATTGTGCCTGTTACATTATGTGACAATGGTGGGATGCTCATGGCTACATTGTGCTTGTTACATTTGGTGACAGTGGTGGGATGTCCATGGGTACATTGTGCCTGTTACATTTGGTGACAGTGGTGGGATGTCCATGGGTACATTGTGCCTGTTACATTTGGTGACAGTGGTGGGATGTCCATGGGTACATTGTGCCTGTTACATTTGGTGACAGTGGTGGGATGTCCATGGGTACATTGTGCTTGTTACATTTGGTGACAATGGTGGGATGTCCATGGGTACATTGTGCTTGTTACATTTGGTGACAATGGTGGGATGTCCATGGCTACATTGTGCCTGTTACATTTGGTGACAGTGGTGGGATGTCCATGGCTACATTGTGCTTGTTACATTTGGTGACAGTGGTGGGATCCATGGGTACATTGTGCCTGTTACATTTGGTGACAGTGGTGGGATGTCAATGGCTACATTGTGCTTGTTACATTTGGTGACAGTGGTGGGATGTCCAAGGTACATTGTGCCTGTTACATTTGGTGACAGTGGTGGGATGTCCATGGTTACATTGTGCCTGTTACATTTGGTGACAATGGTGGGATGTCCATGGCTACATTATGCCTGTTACATTTGGTGACAATGGTGGGATGTCCATGGCTACATTGTGCTTGTTACATTTGGTGACAGAGGTGGGATGTCCATGAGTACATTTTGCCAGAGGTGGGATGTCCATGGGTACCATTGTGCTCAGTACCAATTAAATACCAGCTTAATGCAAATTGTTAGCTTTTGATATGTTGACAGGTAAAACATTATATTACCTGGACAACACTCTTATATTGTGAAATTATTTGACATTTATGAAGGTGCTACTTTTATAAAGTAGGATTTAAAAATTTATTTTAGATTTGAAATTAAATATTTTAGTGATAGAATTTTAGCAATGGATGAGAGGATATTTAGTGTTGAATGTATTTACGTTGTATGTAAACTGGTATCTCGATGTGTGGTGAAGTCAACACTAGGCTGCTAATAATAATACATGGTCATTCAATTTTACATTAGGATGTTGCCTCCAGTTTTGAATACTCTTTCATTTTTTACTGTTTGAAAATTTTGGACATTTGAAATCTAATTGACTGAGCAGCTATTAAATTACCATTAGAAATTCAAAACAAGAAAAAAATCATTATTCTTTCAATATGAATATGAATACCAACCCATTCAATCCTAAAGATGCATTTAGATTCTGCTAGTTCAAAGGCTGGAATAGTCCATTTTGGAATTGCAGGGGTAAATGTTATAATACAAAGTGTTCATTATGATGGTCATTTAAACCTTCTTACCTTTAATGAGAAAGTGATTTTTATAATGGCCTTGACAGCTTCCATCATTCTTTTTTATGATTGTTGAAGTTTCATTGCTGTTGGAATGCTTTTAGTTCATACTTCACTGCATGAAGTTTTTTATATTATACCTATGTATTTTCGTTATCGTAAAACTATATAAGTATGAAATGTGATTTTAATTGTTGTGATTTTAATGAACAAAATGTCTCCGTGTTACAAAAAAGAGACTTTATTGCTCATGTTTTAATTATTGTACATAGATAAAATACTTTACTGACTCTAATAAAAGATTTAGAATCAATTAAAATTTACCCTTTAAGCAATGGATATTTTTCATATATGGTAATTAAGGTTTTGGATTATTCTCAAAATAATCTTCAGGTATATACATTGAAAATTTTAAAATTATATCAAAATTGCAAGCATAAGACCAATGCATATATGCTTGCTGTAGATTTGATTCAGGAAAATTTTGTGGAAAATGTGAATTTTTTTTAATCCCAACAAGAATTGAAAACTACATGACAATTGTGGCTTTATCTGTAGTTTGATTTTAACAATTTTATGATTATGTCGGTTTATGTTGGCAAGTAATGGAAAAGAAGGGAAGTAACTCTGAGAGATCAGTCATAGCTCTGCTAACCCCCCATAAAACAACTTAAACTCTTCATGTTCCAAGGCAGAAACAGTTCATTTTGAGAATTCAGGGGTGATGGGTATAAATACATTATAATATATGTAAAACAACACGTGTTTGATATTGTGATGCATTGTACATTTCTTTGAAAATGTACTTTTTTCTCTGAAGGTGCTTTGTTATTCATTAGATAATTAGAAGCAATATTCAATAAAAAAAAAAAACACACACACACATTCCAAAGGTCAGGATGGCCTGAAATGCAAATCATGCTCAGACGTATATTTTATAATTTTCTTTTGCCATCATTGTATATACAATTTTCAGTAACATTTCTTTAAATATATATCACTTTGTAATTGAACACAAAGGAGTTCCATCCATTCATTATGTATTATTATTGGTATAATTGTATATAACATTGCTCATGCTTCATAAACCAAGTAATTACAGAAGGCTCTTTTTTAATCCATTTTGTTCATTTAACAAAATATTTCATATGTATAAATTGGACATGTTAGAGACTATCAGAACTATAGCAAACATCTGCAGGGTTTCCTGTGTTACCTCTAGTCAAACGCTCACCCCTAATCATCTTGGGAATGATGTACAATTCAGCATCACTTTTAAATAAAGGAATTTTGTATTTCAGGCTAAATTTGGAAATCATTTACTAATATGGATATCTTAAAGGGCCACTACCTTTTCAAAACGGCTTTAATTTTTAAAATGGAAATGTAAAAAGAGATTGATAATTTTGTAGAATCACAAAAGTTATAAGATTATTATCATCGATACTGCTGAACAATTCAATTTAAATAAATCAAATGTTTATTTTCATAACGCAGGTCATCTTATGTTTCCCGCATTTGTCCTAATTACCACATTATAGTTGACTCTACCTGCGCTAGACGACAAAATAGCGAAATGAATGTTCATTGTTAAAATGGATTATGGACAGAATCTTGCATTTATTTGGTATCGTAACCTCATCTTAGGCCATTAATATACAAATTATACATTTTCTTATGTTCTTGTTGTTTTTTCGGACAGGTAGCGGGCCTTTGATAGAAATAATGGTAGTTTTATGTCTCATGTTTTTCTGTGAAAGTACAAATTTATATTTCATTAAATAATGCATTGAAAGCATCCATCTGTTATAAGTTTATTGTGTGAAATCCATGTGAAATATGTAATGCCTTTTGATGAAGCTTTTTCTTTTACAATAAAAGTTTGTAGATATTATTTTTACAAAGTGAACAGTCGGGCAAGGATGGCTAAAGTCGGTAAAAATGGTGTGAATGTATCCAGTATAATTTCTTATGAAATGGAAAAATAAAACCTCTCGTCAAATTCTGTCTGCGTACGAAGAAATAAATTTAAAGTATGGAAATTCTAAATTGTCCTCCCGGCTCACTATGTCCGTGGTTACATTTCCACGCAGCCTCGCTTTCAATGCTTTCAACTTTTCTTTACCTTAATGGTCAGAACTGGGAAACTAAGCAGAACTTGACCGTCGTATTAATATGTGAGAACTTTTGGAATGCCAATGAACGCATTTAGACTGGTTTTCTTTGCCCGACTATTCACTTTAAGTAATTATTTAATGTATTTGTGCCAGTTTCTGTTCACTCTGGTTGCAATATTTATATGGTATGAAAATGATCAACATTCAGTGATTGATTTAATCTTGGTTATGTTGTAATCAATCCGTAACATTAGTCAAAACCTACACTAAACATTCTGATGAGCTATCGGAGTTACTTCGCCTCGGTTTACTGCAGTGTCAAGTAAAGGGAAGTAACTCTGAGAGTTCAGAATGACCTCCTCATAGACCAGAATACTCTCGACAGAATCGTGTTTGAGGGAAACGAAAAAATCCTATGCCAACTACAATATTAAAGTTGGTATATCCAATCTGATTAAAAATCTTTAGATCTTCAATGTGTAATTATATAATAATATACCTATTGACGATATGGATCTTAGATCAGATTGAGGTACTGCCTCTTCTCTTGTTACTACATATGTACAATAAGACAAGCATTAGTTCATAACGATCAACATATTAAATACATTGTATAAACAATGATACACACGTTTAATATGTTAAAATTAGGATTTAAAAATATTTAGATGTATATGCCAGTATAGTCTTCAGTCAAGTGTTCATATTAAGATTCAAGTAGAATTTTTTAATGATTATGAATTCAATTCTGATACTGACACATGTATTTAATGTTTGTTGATAATTCAATGTCTGTTTTTAAGGCAACTTGTCTCTAAAATGAGTTAAAATAGAGTCAAAGTGAGTAATTTGTAAATACAATGTGGCACAGACACCAAGTGTTGACAGTATGGATTTAGTACATATTAAGTATGTACATGTATATACAAGATATTTATAATCCTGTGTAATGTCCAGACAAAGGCGTGTGATAGCTAATTAACACGATGCTGCCTTATTGTTCCAACGAACCTACACAAAGTAGAGATGAAAATATCTAATAAATATACATCGTACAGATTGGGTTTCTTTTGATTTTGAAATTTGTTCTATTAACAGCCAAGACCATTAGAATTGGCGTAATTACGCGAAACTATCGTGTCGCGAGTGTCAGGTTTAGAGGTTGGAGGTAAGTCATAGAACCTGGAGAAAAACCACCGACCAGTGGTCTGTACCTAGGAACTTCCCCACATGGGATCACTGGATTTGAACTCGCGATCTCCAGAGGTGGAGGCCTCCACCTAGGGCTTGAGGAAAACCAGGGGCGCAGTCAGGAATTGAAACGATGTGGATGCAATATTATTCCTGTCGTATCCCCTCCAAAACAACTTGTCCCGGAACAGTGCAAACAGTGTAGGAAACCGGATCAAATTTCTACGACTCGGCTTTTGATACATTTTAAAATGAGACAGTTTATAAAATCGTAATTAATACTGAAAATCTGGATTCCGGTCCCTGCATATCTGGACACTTTTAGTATTGTAGGTGTATTCAGAAATGATTTAATTCGTGCTTTAGCATAGCTATTCGTAAAGAAATAAACGTTGATAACACAGGTATTGTACAGTATTTAACAACAGTTATATTTTCAAAATAGTCTATACATTAGACATCATACGACTGCATTTTCCTACTCATCAGACACTCTCTCACTGGCTCATTGCACACCAGTATCCCCTCTTTATAACTGACTCACTCACTTTAGCATCACCTTTCAAACTCTCTCGTCAATAGTCGTCAGTTCACCGTCGACTCGTCACGCATACTACAACCAAAACTGGACACCCAATGAAACAATCGCTGGTATGTGTATCCTTTGAGAAGTAGCCTGGCCATAGCATGTACGGGACCTCCGAGCCACCCACTAACGAAAGAAACAGACAGACGTAGATGTAAGTGCGGTAACACTCTACATTTACGTCAGGGCAATCAAACGGGAAGGCCAATCAGGGTTTAGGGGAGCTTTGATTACACCTTGGTACATTATGTACCTGTGTTTGAAAGAAAAAAAGAAATATAACATCAAACATTGATCTTCAATATATATAGCAACTGAAATCGATTTTTCTAAATAATATTTTTTTAATATATATATATCTTTGCATTTCTGCCCAAATTAACGTTTAACTATTTAACAGAACACATTGAAATAGGTTTAGAACATTCATAAATTAACATGGATTTATAACATCACTTACAAAGTGGAGTTGGGATATTTTTCATTTTATATTATTTCTCTGTGAATGCAATCCCGGTAACTCTGATTTTTTTCTATTATATATGTATTATACCCTTGCGATACTAGAGATTACTACTACTAACCTCTGTAATTATCGCCACCGATAGCGGCAACAATGGATTAAACAGGTACCTGATAGTTTGGCTTGTTACAATGCTGACATGATTATATTTTCTTGTACTTATATATGATGTAGGGAGAGTTAACTCAAAACCTTGATTTACATGTATCATAAACTGTTTCAAGAGGAAAAAGTATCCTCGAAGTACATGTACGAATCATCACACATCAAATTGAATGTATATACATGTACACCAAACCGCATTTCGTCACACAGAAATCTGAATTTAGTGAAATATAAATTAGTGATAGTAAAGATAATTAAACAATTAAATAATACACCAAAGACACCAATATTCACCAAGAATAGGATGATAAATATGGTTGGTAATGTCTGGAACGGTTTGCCAGATTCGGTCGTGAACGCAGAAACCACGAAGGACTTTGAAATCCTAATGGAAAACCATCAAAAGGACACTATTTATAATTACTGATACTTTTTTGGACCTCAAATGTAATTAACAATGCACAACATATTATCTGTGTATTACAGTGTGTACTATGGTATGGACATAGAGACTGTCAGACAGGGGCGAATTCGATAGATCAAAAGTAGCCAAGGGGGAATGAATAATGAAACTGTTCACATGTGTAGATCGATCTGCTATTCCATGGTGTTATAACTGAGGAGGGAGATCCTCAGGGATTCGAAAGCTGCAGGTCAATGATGTTTGTTTGTTTGATTTATTAACGTCCTATTAACAGCGATGGTCATGTAAGGACGGCCTCCCAATGTATGCGTTGTGTTACGTGTATGTTGTGCGAGGTGGGTGTCCTGGGAGACTGCGGTATATTCATGTTGTGTCTTCTTGTATAATGGAACTGTTGCCTTTTTTATAGTGCTATATCACTGAAGCATGCCGGCGAAGACACCAAGCAACACACCCCACCCGGTCACATTATACGGACAACGGGCGAATCAGTCGTCCCACTCCCGCTATGCTGAGCGCTAAGCAGGAGCAAAAACTACCACTTTTATAGACTTTGGTGTATCTCGGCCAGGAGACAGGACCCAGAGCCTTCCTCATAGGGGCGGCGAACGCTCAACTCGAGGCTAAAAGTGAGGCGGTGCCAAGGGAGGCATTAGGAAAGATGAAGTCAGTTAGGAAGAACAGAAAAGATCCTAAATTTAGTCGCCTTTTACGATCATACAATAGGGGCAGCAGGTACAATTCTAACGCCCTACCTGCACACGTCAATGAAAACATTAGGAAATTTCACTATTGAAACAATGAAAAACATGATTTCATCGGAAATCTCTACATATTTACCTTAGCAGTTCTTTAGATAAACAAAGGTTAATTAATTAATTATATATTTTCAACAAGATTGTCTTTAACAGATAAGAACATCTTTAAAGTCTTCTTTTCCTCATGGCATGGCCCGAAATTCGATCTTCAATGTTAATAATGATATAAAAAAAAAACATTTTTGGAAGTTCGCCCAAAGAAATTTCGATAATGCATGCTTATCTACATGTCATAATATCTTAAGAAAATTAGTACATGTGCATGCACTAACATTTTGGCATATCCTTATATTCAGCATGTTACTGGTAAAAGCATGCCAAATATATTTTGTATATAGTATAAAAGTAAATTGTAAAGTTCTACGTACATGTAATTTCTCTAATTTCCAAGTCTCTGTGTATAACAACGCTGAGCACAACGACGTTAAAATAAACACATACAATAGGGATATGAAAATATTTTAAAAGAATATAATATCTCCGTCAAACGGCTAAGATCCGGCAAATAGTTTGCCTCTCATTTTTAGGTCCGGTCAAGATGACCTATAATAATCGTCATGTTTCGTCCGTCGTCGTCCGCCGTCCGCCGTCCGCCGTGCGTGAACTTTTCACATTTTGAACTTCTTCTCAAGTTCTACCTGTTCGATTTAGTTAAAACTTACATGAAATGATCCTCACATGGTCCCGACAAAGTTTTGCTATTTTTCGGGTCGATACGAAATCCAAGATGGCCGCCAGAGCCACCATCTTGAAAACACATTTTGACCGGTGCGATTTGGCTGAAACTTGCATGAAATGATCCTCACATAATCCCGACAAAGTGTTGTTATTTTTCAGGTCGATCCGATATCCAAGATGGCCGTCACAACCGCCATCTTGAAAACACATTTTGAACTTCTTCTCAAGTTCTACCGGTGCGATTCGGCTGAAACTTGCATGAAATGATCCTAACATGGTCCCGACAAAGTGTTGTTACATCTCTGGTTGATCCCAAATCGAAGACCATGACACTATATCTAATTTATTTCCTATATGATTATTGCCAAGGTAGTCTGATGACCGTTAAGGCCCTCGGGCCTCTTGTTTGGACATACTAATTTATTTCAAAATATTTAGACGTCAGAGTATTACTAAAATTGCAAACATATTAGTTTGACTATGAAATGTTTTACCATTAACAAGACATAAAACTGTCATTTCCACTTTTTATCTATAAATGATATAATGCAAATTTACCGATTCAATCGGTCTTACCATCTTATATAGCCCTACTAAGATCGGCTGCTCCCGGCTAAATTAGTAGAACTTATTTCCTTCGGTAAACCTCGGCCGATTTCAGTATCCTACATACAAGCAATGTACATGGATTGTATATAATTATTAAATGTTTCTCTTCAATAACAATGAATATAATTGGACATTTTCAGTTTATTTAATCTACGAAATACCATCAGAGGCGTAGCCAAGGTTGAAGCAATGTGGATTCAATATTATCTTTGCACTGAAAATATCTCAGATGTACAACTCAACTATTTCAAATGATAATTGATATTGATCAATCCATTTATAATTCTGGGTAGGTCTACTAGGTAATATGGAGAGAAAATATATATGCGACAGTTTAAGATATAATTTCAATATTTAAAAAATTTAAAGAAGAAATATCATATTGACGTAGAATGATAATATAATTCGACATATTTTGAATATAGTCATGTTGGCATCACTAGTAAATCAGAGTCCAGTATTTTTAATACAAAAAAATATTTGAAAGATTTTACAAACATGTAACAAATACCTACAATACCACTCATGTAAATATTGTTGGTTGAAATTGTCTACTGTTGATTGAAACCAACGCCATCAAAATAATTATGTATATCAAATATTCTAAGTGAGAAAGTGAGAACGAAAGATTTTATATTTGTTATTTGTTTTTGTATATTTAGGTGGAAAAAGTTGTCATCACACCATGGTTTATCATCATGATCTTTTACAGTTGTCATCACATCATGGTTAATCATCATGATCTTTTACAGTTGTTATCACATCATGGTTTATCATCATGATCTTTTACAGTTTATCACACCATGGTTTATCATCATGATCTTTTACAGTTATTATCACACCATGTTTCATCATTATGATCTTTAACACCTTTCATCACATCATGGTTTATCATCATGATCTTTTACAGTTGTCATCACATCATGGTTAATCATCATGACCTTTTACAGTTGTCATCACACCATGGTTTATCATCATGATCTTTTACAGTTGTCATCACATCATGGTTTATCATCATGATCTTTTACAGTTGTCATCACACCATGGTTTATCATCATGATCTTTTACAGTTGTTATCACACCATGGTTTATCATCATGATCTTTTACAGTTGTTATCGCACCATGGTTTATCATCATGATCTTTTACAGTTGTCATCACACCATGGTTTATCATCATGATCTTTTACAGTTGTCATCACACCATGGTTTATCACCTTGATCTTTTACAGTTGTCATCACATCATGGTTTATCATCATGATCTTTTACAGTTGTCATCACACCATGGTTTATCATCATGATCTTTTACAGTTGTCATCACACCATGGTTTATCATCATGATCTTTTACAGTTGTCATCACACCATGGTTTATCATCATGATCTTTTACAGTTGTCATCACATCATGGTTTATCATCATGATCTTTTACAGTTGTCATCACACCATGGTTTATCATCATGATCTTTTACAGTTGTCATCACACCATGGTTTATCATCATGATCTTTTACAGTTGTCATCACACCATGGTTTATCATCATGATCTTTTACAGTTGTCATCACACCATGGTTTATCATCATGATCTTTTACAGGTGTCATCACACCATTGTTCATCATCATGATCTTTTACAGTTGTCATCACATCATGGTTTATCATCATGATCTTTTACAGTTGTCATCACATCATGGTTTATCATCATGATCTTTTACAATTGTTATCACATCGTGGTTTATCATCATGATCTTTTACAGTTGTCATCACATCGTGGTTTATCATCATGATCTTTTACAGTTGTTATCACACCATGATTTATCATCATGATCTTTTCCAGTTGTCATCACACCATGGTTTATCATCATGATCTGTTACAGTTGTTATCACATCATGGTTTATCATCATGATCTTTTTCAGTTGTTATTACACCATAGTTTATTATCATGATCTTTTACAGTTGTCATGACAACATGGTTTATCATCATGACCTTTTACAGTTGTCATCACACCATGGTTTATCATCATGATATTTAAAATTTGTTATCACACCATGGTTTATCATCATGATTTTTTCCAGTTGTTATCAAACCATGGTTTATCATCATGATCTTTTACAGTTGTTATCACATCATTGTATATCATCATGATCTTTTACAGTTGTTATCTTATTATGGTTTATCATCATGACCTTTTACATTTTATTACACCATGGTTTATCATCGTGATCTTTTAGAGCTTTCATCACATCATTTTTTATCATCATGATCTTTTACAGTTGTCATGACACCATGGTTTATCATCATGATCTTTTACAGTTATTATTACACCATGGTTTATCATCATGATCTTTTACAGTTGTCATCACACAATGGTTTATCATCATGACCTTTTACAGTTGTCATCACACAATGGTTTATCATCATGATCTTTTACAATTGTTATCACATTATGTTTTATCAGCATGACCTTTTACAGTTTATCACACCATGGTTTATAATCATGATATATTACAATTGTTATGACATTATGTTTTATCATCATGAACTTTTACAGTTGTCATCACACAATGGTTAATCATCATGACCTTTTACAGTTGTCATCACACAATGGTTTATAATCATGATCTTTTACAATTGTTATCACATTATGTTTTATCAGCATGACCTTTTACAGTTTATCACACCATGGTTTATCATAATGATCTTTTACAGCTTTCATCACATCATGGTTTATCATCATGATCTTTTATAGTTGTCATCACATCATGGTTAATCATCATGACCTTTTACAGTTGTCATCACACAATGGTTTATCATCAAGATCTTTTACAGCTGTCATGACAACATGGTTTATCATCATGATTTTTTACAGTTGTTATCACATCATGGTTTATCATCATGATATATTACAATTGTTATCACATCATAGTGCTTATCATCATGATTTTTTACAGTTGTTATCACATCATAGTGTTTATCATCATGATTTTTTTACAGTTCTTATCACACCATGGTTTATCATCATGATCTTTTACAGATGTCATCACACCATGGTTTATAATCATAATCCATTACAGTTGTCATGACACCATGGTTTATCATCATGATCCATTACAGTTGTCATGACACCATGGTTTATCATCATGATCCATTACAGTTGTTATCACACCATGGTTTATCATCATGATCGTTTACTGTTGTTATCACACCATAGTTTATCATCATGATCTTTTAAAGTTTATCACACCATGGTTTATAATCATGATCTTTTACAGTTGTTATCACGTCATGGTTTATCATCATTATCTTTTACAGTTGTTATCGCACCATGGTTTATCATCATGATCTTTTACAGGTGTCATCACACCATTGTTCATCATCATGATCTTTTACAGTTGTCATCACATCATGATTTATCATCATGATCTTTTACAGGTGTCATCACACCATTGTTCATCATCATGATCTTTTACAGTTGTCATCACACCATGGTTTATCATCATGATCTTTTACAGTTGTCATCACATCATGGTTTATCATCATGATCTTTTACAGTTGTCATCACATCATGGTTTATCATCATGATCTTTTACAGTTGTTATCACACCATGGTTTATCATCATGATCTTTTACAGTTGTTATCACATCATGGTTTATCATCATGATCTTTTTCAGTTGTTATTACACCATAGTTTATTATCATGATCTTTTACAGTTGTCATGACAACATGGTTTATCATCATGACCTTTTACAGTTGTCATGACACCATGGTTTATCATCATGATTTTTTCCAGTTGTTATCAAACCATGGTTTATCATCATGATCTTTTACAGTTGTTATCACATCATTGTATATCATCATGATCTTTTACAATTGTTATCTTATTATGGTTTATCATCATGACCTTTTACATTTTATTACACCATGGTTTATCATCGTGATCTTTTAGAGCTTTCATCACATCATTTTTTATCATCATGATCTTTTACAGTTGTCATCACACAATGGTTTATCATCATGATCTTTTATAGTTGTCATCACAAAATGGTTTATCATCATGATATATTACAGTTGTTATCATAGCATGGTTAATCATCATGATCTTTTACAGTTGTCATCACACAATGGTTAATCATCATGACCTTTTACAGTTGTCATCACACAATGGTTTATCATCATGATCTTTTACAATTGTTATCACATTATGTTTTATCAGCATGACCTTTTACAGTTTATCACACCATGGTTTATCATAATGATCTTTTACAGCTTTCATCACATCATGGTTTATCATCATGATCTTTTATAGTTGTCATCACATCATGGTTAATCATCATGACCTTTTACAGTTGTCATCACACAATGGTTTATCATCAAGATCTTTTACAGCTGTCATGACAACATGGTTTATCATCATGATCTTTTACAGTTGTCATCACATCATAGTGCTTATCATCATGATTTTTTACAGTTGTTATCACATCATAGTGTTTATCATCATGATTTTTTTACAGTTCTTATCACACCATGGTTTATCATCATGATCTTTTACAGTTATTATCACACCATGGTTTATAATCATAATCTTTTACAGTTGTTATCACATCATGGTTTATCATCATGATCTTTTAAAGTTAATCACACCATGATTCATCATTATGATCTTCAACACCTTTCATGACACCATGGTTTATCATCATGATCTTTTACAGTTGTTATCATAGCATGGTTTATCATCATGATCTTTTACAGTTGTTATCACACCATGGTTTATCATCATGATCGTTTACTGTTGTTATCACATCATTGTTCATCATCATGATCTTTTACAGTTGTCATCACATCATGATTTATCATCATTATCTTTTACAGTTGTCATCACATCATGGTTTATCATCATGATCTTTTACAGTTGTCATCACATCGTGGTTTATCATCATGATCTTTTACAGTTGTTATCACACCATGATTTATCATCATGATCTTTTCCAGTTGTCATCACACCATGGTTTATCATCATGATCTGTTACAGTTGTTATCACATCATGGTTTATCATCATGATCTTTTTCAGTTGTTATTACACCATAGTTTATTATCATGATCTTTTACAGTTGTCATGACAACATGGTTTATCATCATGACCTTTTACAGTTGTCATCACACCATGGTTTATCATCATGATATTTAAAATTTGTTATCACACCATGGTTTATCATCATGATTTTTTCCAGTTGTTATCAAACCATGGTTTATCATCATGATCTTTTACAGTTGTTATCACATCATTGTATATCATCATGATCTTTTACAATTGTTATCTTATTATGGTTTATCATCATGACCTTTTACATTTTATTACACCATGGTTTATCATCGTGATCTTTTAGAGCTTTCATCACATCATTTTTTATCATCATGATCTTTTACAGTTGTCATCACACCATGGTTTATCATCATGATCTTTTACAGTTGTCATCACACAATGGTTTATCATCATGATATTTTACAGTTGTTATCACACCATGGTTTATCATCATGATATATTACAATTGTTATCACATTATGTTTTATCATCATGAACTTTTACAGTTGTCATCACACAATGGTTAATCATCATGACCTTTTACAGTTGTCATCACACAATGGTTTATCATCATGATCTTTTACAATTGTTATCACATTATGTTTTATCAGCATGACCTTTTACAGTTTATCACACCATGGTTTATCATAATGATCTTTTACAGCTTTCATCACATCATGGTTTATCATCATGATCTTTTATAGTTGTCATCACATCATGGTTAATCATCATGACCTTTTACAGTTGTCATCACACAATGGTTTATCATCAAGATCTTTTACAGCTGTCATGACAACATGGTTTATCATCATGATCTTTTACAGTTGTCATCACATCATAGTGCTTATCATCATGATTTTTTACAGTTGTTATCACATCATAGTGTTTATCATCATGATTTTTGTTACAGTTCTTATCACACCATGGTTTATCATCATGATCTTTTACAGATGTCATCACACCATGGTTTATAATCATAATCCATTACAGTTGTCATGACACCATGGTTTATCATCATGATCCATTACAGTTGTTATCACACCATGGTTTATCATCATGATCGTTTACTGTTGTTATCACACCATAGTTTATCATCATGATCTTTTACAGTTTATCACACCATGGTTTATAATCATGATCTTTTACAGTTGTTATCACGTCATGGTTTATCATCATTATCTTTTACAGTTGTTATCGCACCATGGTTTATCATCATGATCTTTTACAGGTGTCATCACACCATTGTTCATCATCATGATCTTTTACAGTTGTCATCACATCATGGTTTATCATCATGATCTTTTACAGTTGTCATCACATCGTGGTTTATCATCATGATCTTTTACAGTTGTTATCACACCATGATTTATCATCATGATCTTTTCCAGTTGTCATCACACCATGGTTTATCATCATGATCTGTTACAGTTGTTATCACATCATGGTTTATCATCATGATCTTTTTCAGTTGTTATTACACCATAGTTTATTATCATGATCTTTTACAGTTGTCATGACAACATGGTTTATCATCATGACCTTTTACAGTTGTCATCACACCATGGTTTATCATCATGATATTTAAAATTTGTTATCACACCATGGTTTATCATCATGATTTTTTCCAGTTGTTATCAAACCATGGTTTATCATCATGATCTTTTACAGTTGTTATCACATCATTGTATATCATCATGATCTTTTACAATTGTTATCTTATTATGGTTTATCATCATGACCTTTTACATTTTATTACACCATGGTTTATCATCGTGATCTTTTAGAGCTTTCATCACATCATTTTTTATCATCATGATCTTTTACAGGTGTCATCACACCATGGTTTATCATCATGATCTTTTACAGTTGTCATCACACAATGGTTTATCATCATGACCTTTTACAGTTGTCATCACACAATGGTTTATCATCATGATCTTTTACAATTGTTATCACATTATGTTTTATCAGCATGACCTTTTACAGTTTATCACACCATGGTTTATCATAATGATCTTTTACAGCTTTCATCACACCATGGTTTATCATCATGATCTTTTATAGTTGTCATCACATCATGGTTAATCATCATGACCTTTTACAGTTGTCATCACACAATGGTTTATCATCAAGATCTTTTACCGCTGTCATGACAACATGGTTTATCATCATGATCTTTTACAGTTGTCATCACATCATGGTTTATCATCATGATCTTTTACAGTTGTTATCACATCATAGTGCTTATCATCATGATCTTTTACAGTTGTCATCACAACATGGTTTATCATCATGATCTTTTACAGATGTCATCACACCATGGTTTATAATCATAATCCATTACAGTTGTCATGACACCATGGTTTATCATCATGATCCATTACAGTTGTTATCACACCATGGTTTATCATCATGATCGTTTACTGTTGTTATCACACCATAGTTTATCATCATGATCTTTTACAGTTTATCACACCATGGTTTATAATCATGATCTTTTACAGTTGTCATCACACCATGGTTTATCATCATGATCTGTTACAGTTGTTATCACGTCATGGTTTATCATCATTATCTTTTACAGTTGTTATCGCACCATGTTTTATCATCATGATATTTTACAGTTTTCATGACACCATGGTTTATCATCGTGATCTTTTAAAGCTGTCATCACACCATGGTTTATCACCTGATTTTTACAGCTGTCATCACATTATTGTTTATCATCATGATCTTTTACAGTTGTTATCACATCATGGTTTATTATCATGATCTTTTCCAGTTGTCATCACACCATGGTTTATCATCATGATCTTTTACAGTTGTTATCATAGCATGGTTTATCATCATGATCTTTTACAGTTGTTATCATAGCATGGTTTATCATCATGATCTTTTACAGTTGTCATCACACCATGGTTTATCATCATGATCTTTTACAGTTGTTATCACATCATGGTTTATCATCATGATCTTTTACAGTTGTTATCACACCATGGTTTATCATCATGATCTTTTACAGTTGTCATCACATCATGGTTTATCATCATGATCTTTTACAGTTGTCATCACACCATGGTTTCATATCATCATCATGATCTTTTACAGTTGTTATCACACCATGGTTTATCATCATGATCTTTTACAGTTGTTATCACACCATGGTTTATCATCATGATCTTTTACAGTTGTTATCACACCATGGTTTATCATCATGATCTTTTACAGTTGTCATCACACCATGGTTTATCATCATGATCTTTTACAGTTGTCATCACATCATGGTTTATCATCATGATCTTTTACAGTTGTCATCACACCATGGTTTATCATCATGATCTTTTACAGTTGTTATCACACCATGGTTTATCATCATGATCTTTTACAGTTGTCATCACATCATGGTTTATCATCATGATCTTTTACAGTTGTTATCACATCATGGTTTATCATCATGATATTTTACAGTTGTTATCACATCATATTTTATCATCATGATCTTTTACAGTTGTTATCACATCATGGTTTATCATCATGATCTTTTACAGTTGTCATCACACCATGGTTTATCATCATGATCTTTTACAGTTGTTATCACACCATGGTTTATCATCATGATCTTTTACAGTTGTTATCACATCATGGTTTATCATCATGATCTTTTACAGTTGTCATCACATCATGGTTTATCATCATGATCTTTTACAGTTGTCATCACATCATGGTTTATCATCATGATCTTTTACAGTTGTTATTACACCATGGTTTATCATCATGATCTTTTACAGTTGTTATCACACCATGGTTTATCATCATGATCTTTTACAGTTGTTATCACATCATGGTTTATCATCATGATCTTTTACAGTTGTCATCACACCATGGTTTATCATCATGATCTTTTACAGTTGTCATCACACCATGGTTTATCATCATGATCTTTTACAGTTGTCATCACATCATGGTTTATCATCATGATCTTTTACAGTTGTCATCACATCATGGTTTATCATCATGATCTTTTATTTGTCATCACACAATGGTTTATCATCATGATCTTTTACAGTTGTTATCACACCATGGTTTATCATCATGATCTTTTACAGTTGTTATCACACCATGGTTTATCATCATGATCTTTTACAGTTGTTATCACACCATGGTTTATCATCATGATCTTTTACAGTTGTCATCACATCATGGTTTATCATCATGATCTTTTACAGTTGTCATCACACCATGGTTTTATCATCATGATCTTTTACAGTTGTTATCACACCATGGTTTTATCATCATGACCTTTTACAGTTTATCACACCATGGTTTATCATCATGATCTTTTACAGTTGTCATCACATCATGGTTTATCATCATGATCTTTTACAGTTGTCATCACATCATGGTTTATCATCATGATCTTTTACATTTGTCATCACAACATGGTTTATCATCATAACCTTTTACAGTTGTTATCACACCATGGTTTATCATCATGATCTTTAACACCTTTCATCACATCATGGTTTATCATCATGATCTTTTACAGTTGTTATCACACCATGGTTTATCATCATGATCTTTTACAGTTTATCACATCATGGTTTATCATCATGATCTTTTACAGTTTATCACATCATGGTTTATCATCATGATCTTTTACAGTTTATCACACCATGGTTTATCATCATGATCTTTTACAGTTATTATCACACCATGGTTTATCATCATGATCTTTTACAGTTGTCATCACATCATGGTTAATCATCATGATCTTTTACAGTTGTTATCACACCATGGTTTTATCATCATGATCTTTTACAGTTGTTATCACACCATGGTTTATCATCATGATCTTTTACAGTTGTTATCACACCATGGTTTATCATCATGATCTTTTACAGTTGTCATCACACATGGTTTATCATCATGATCTTTTACAGTTGTTATCACACCATGGTTTATCATCATGATCTTTTACAGTTGTTATCACACCATGGTTTATCATCATGATCTTTTACAGTTGTTATCACACACCATGGTTTATCATCATGATCTTTTACAGTTTTTTTGTCATCACACCATGGTTATTCATCATGATCTTTTACAGTTGTTATCACATACCATGGTTTATCATCATGATCTTTTACATATCAACATGTTATCATCATGATCTTTTACAGTTGTTATCACATCATGGTTTATCATCATGATCTTTTACAGTTGTCATCACACCATGGTTTATCATCATGACCTTTTACAGTTGTTATCACACCATGGTTTATCATCATGATCTTTTACAGTTGTCATCACATCATGGTTTATCATCATGATCTTTTACAGTTGTCATCACACATCATCATGGTTTATCATCATGATCTTTTACAGTTGTTCATCATACATGGTTTATCATCATGATCTTTTACAGTTGTCATCACATAGTGGTTTATCATCATGATCTTTTACAGTTGTTATCACATCATGGTTTATCATCATGATCTTTTCAGTTGTCATCACACCATGGTTTATCATCATGATCTTTTACAGTTGTTATCAATCATGGTTTATCATCATGATCTTTTACAGTTGTTATCACACCATGGTTTATCATCATGATCTTTTACAGTTGTTATCACACATGGTTTATCATCATGATCTTTTACAGTTGTTATCACATCATGGTTTATCATCATGATCTTTTACAGTTGTCATCACACCATGGTTTATCATCATGATCTTTTACAGTTGTCATCACACCATGGTTTATCATCATGATCTTTTACAGTTGTTATCACACATGGTTTATCATCATGATCTTTTACAGTTGTTATCCACCATGGTTTATCATCATGATCTTTTACAGTTGTTATCACACCATGGTTTATCATCATGATCTCTTACAGTTGTCATCACATCATGGTTTATCATCATGATTTTTTCCAGTTGTCATCATACCATGGTTTATAATCATGATCTTTTACAGTTGTTATCATATCATGGTTTATCATCATGATCTTTTACAGTTGTTATCATACCATGGTTTATCATCATGATCTTTTACAGTTGTTATCACACCATGGTTTATCATCATGATCTTTTACAGTTGTTATCACATCATGGTTTATCATCATGATCTTTTACAGTTGTTATCACATCATGGTTTATCATCATGATCTTTTACAGTTGTCATCCATACATTTTATTATCATGATCTTTTACAGTTGTCATGACAACATGGTTTATCATCATGATCTTTTACAGTTGTCATCACACCATGGTTTATCATCATGATATTTAACAATTTGTCACATCATGTTATCATCATGGTTTATCATCACACGATTTTTTCCAGTTGTCATCAAACCATGGTTTATCATCATGATCTTTTACAGTTGTTATCACATCATGTATATCATCATGATCTTTTACAATTGTTATCTTATTATGGTTTATCATCATGACCTTTTACATTTTATTACACAATGGTTTATCATCGTGATCTTTTAGAGCTTTCATCACATCATTTTTTATCATCATGATCTTTTACAGGTGTCATCACACCATGGTTTATCATCATGATCTTTTACAGTTGTCATCACACAATGGTTTATCATCATGACCTTTTACAGTTGTCATCACACAATGGTTTATCATCATGATCTTTTACAATTGTTATCACATTATGTTTTATCAGCATGACCTTTTACAGTTTATCACACCATGGTTTATCATAATGATCTTTTACAGCTTTCATCACACCATGGTTTATCATCATGATCTTTTATAGTTGTCATCACATCATGGTTAATCATCATGACCTTTTACAGTTGTCATCACACAATGGTTTATCATCAAGATCTTTTACCGCTGTCATGACAACATGGTTTATCATCATGATCTTTTACAGTTGTCATCACATCATGGTTTATCATCATGATCTTTTACAGTTGTTATCACATCATAGTGCTTATCATCATGATCTTTTACAGTTGTCATCACAACATGGTTTATCATCATGATCTTTTACAGATGTCATCACACCATGGTTTATAATCATAATCCATTACAGTTGTCATGACACCATGGTTTATCATCATGATCCATTACAGTTGTTATCACACCATGGTTTATCATCATGATCGTTTACTGTTGTTATCACACCATAGTTTATCATCATGATCTTTTACAGTTTATCACACCATGGTTTATAATCATGATCTTTTACAGTTGTTCATCACACCATGGTTTATCATCATGATCTGTTACAGTTGTTATCACGTCATGGTTTATCATCATTATCTTTTACAGTTGTTATCGCACCATGTTTTATCATCATGATATTTTACAGTTTTCATGACACCATGGTTTATCATCGTGATCTTTTAAAGCTGTCATCACACCATGGTTTATCACCTGATTTTTACAGCTGTCATCACATTATTGTTTATCATCATGATCTTTTACAGTTGTTATCACATCATGGTTTATTATCATGATCTTTTCCAGTTGTCATCACACCATGGTTTATCATCATGATCTGTTACAGTTGTCATCACACCATGGTTCATCATTATGATCTTTAACACTTGTCATCATATCATGGTTTATCATCCTGATTTTTACAGCTGTCATCACATTATTGTTTATCATCATGATCTTTTACAGTTGTTATCATATCATGGTTTATCATCCTGATCTTTTACAGTTGTTATTACACCATGGTTTATCATCATGATATTTTACAGTTGTCATCACATCATGGTTTATCATCATGAACTTTTACAGTTGTTATCACACCATGGTTGTCATCAAATCATGGTTTATCATCATGATCTTTTACAGTTGTCATCACACCATGGTTTATCATCATAACCTTTTACAGTTGTCATGACAACATGGTTTATCATCATGATCTTTTACAGTTGTCATGACAACATGGTTTATCATCATGATCTTTTACAGTTGTTATCACACTATGGTGCATCATCATTATATTTTACAGTTGTTATAACACCATGGTGTATCATCATGATCTTTTTCAGTTGTCATCACACCATGGTTTATCATCATGATCTTTTACAGTTGTCATTACACTCATGGTTTATCATCATGATCTTTTACAGTTGTCATCACAACATGGTTTATCATCATGATCTTTTACAGTTGTCATCACACATGGTTTATCATCATTATATTTTACAGTTGTTATCATGACACCATGGTTTATCATCATGATCTTTTACAGTTGTCATCACACCATGGTTATCATCGACTTTTTGTATCTTTAACACTGTCATTACACCATGGTTTATCATCATGATCTTTTACAGTTGTTATCACACCATGGTTTATCATCATGATCTTTTACAGTTGTTATCACACCATGGTTTATCATCATGATCTTTTTACAGTTGTCATCACATCATGGTTTATCATCATGATCTTTTACAGTTGTTATCACACCATGGTTTATCATCATGATCTTTTACAGTTGTCATCACACCATGGTTTATCATCATGATCTTTTACAGTTGTCATCACATCATGGTTTATCATCATGATCTTTTACAGTTTCATCACATCATGGTTTATCATCATGATCTTTTACAGTTGTCATCACAACATGGTTTATCATCATGACCTTTTACAGTTGTTATCACACCATGGTTTATCATCATGATCTTTTACAGTTGTCATCACATCATGGTTTATCATCATGATCTTTTACAGTTGTTATCACACCATGGTTTATCATCATGATCTTTTACAGTTTCATCACATCATGGTTTATCATCATGATCTTTTACAGTTGTTATCACACCATGGTTTATCATCATGATCTTTTTACAGTTATTATTACACCATGTTTATCATTATGATCTTTAACACCTTTATCACATCATGGTTTATCATCATGATCTTTTACAGTTGTTATCACACCATGGTTTATCATCATGATCTTTTACAGTTGTTATCACACCATGGTTTATCATCATGATCTTTTACAGTTGTTATCACACCATGGTTTATCATCATGATCTTTTACAGTTGTTATCACATCATGGTTTATCATCATGATCTTTTACAGTTGTTATCACATCATGGTTTATCATCATGACCTTTTAAAGTTGTTATCACACCATGGTTTATCATCATGATATTTTACAGTTGTTATCACATCATATTTTATCATCATGATCTTTTACAGTTGTTATTACATCATGGATTATCATCATGATCTTTTACAGTTGTCATCATACCATGGTTTATAATCATGATCTCTTACAGTTGTCATCACATCATGGTTTATCATCATGATTTTTTCCAGTTGTCATCATATCATGGTTTATAATCATCATGATCTTTTACAGTGTCATTCATACCAAGGTTTTATCATGACCTTAACAGTTTTTATCATAGCATGGTTTTATCATCATGATTCTTTTACAGTTGTCATCACACACATGGTTTATCATCATGATCTTTTACAGTTGTTCATCACATCATGGTTTATCATCATGATCTTTTACAGTTGTCATCACAACATGGTTTATCATCATGACCTTTTACAGTTGTCATCACACCATGTTTATCATCATGATCTTTTAACAGTTGTCATCACATCATGGTTTAACATCATGATCTTTTACAGTTGTTATCACACCATGGTTTATCATCATGTTTATCACACATGGTTTATCATCATGATCTTTTACAGTTTATCACACCATGGTTTATCATCATGATCTTTTACAGTTATTATCACACCATGTTTCATCATTATGATCTTTAACACCTTCATCACATCATGGTTTATCATCATGATCTTTTACAGTTGTCATCACACATGGTTTAATCATCATGACCTTTTACAGTTATTATTACACCATGGTTTATCATCATGATCTTTTACAGTTGTTATCACACCATGGTTTATCATCATGATCTTTTACAGTTGTCATCACATCCATGGTTTATCATCATGATGATCTTTTACAGTTGTTATCACATCATGGTTTATCATCATGATCTTTTACAGTTGTTATTCATAGCATGGTTTATCATCATGATCTTTTACAGTTGTTATCACACCATGGTTTATCATCATGATCTTTTATTTGTCATCACACCATGTTATCATCATGATCATTACAGATTGGTTGTTATCATCATGATCTTTTTTACAGTTGTTATCATACATGGTTTATCATCATGATCTTTTACAGTTGTCATCACACCATGGTTTATCATCATGATCTTTTACAGTTGTCATCACACCATGGTTTATCATCATGATCTTTTACAGTTGTTATCACGTCATGGTTTTATCATCATGATCTTTTACAGTTGTTATCAACCATGGTTTATCATCATGATCTTTTACAGTGTCATCACACCATTGTTTCATCATCATGATCTTTTACAGTTGTCATCACATCATGGTTTATCATCATGCTCTTTTACAGTTGTCATCACATCATGGTTTATCATCATCATGATCTTTTTATACAGTTGTTATCACACCATGATTTATCATCATGATCTTTTCCAGTTGTCATCACACCCATGGTTTATCATCATGATCTGTTTACAGTTGTTAACACATCATGGTTTATCATCATGATCTTTTCAGTTGTTATCACACCATAGTTTTATTATCATGATCTTTTACAGTTGTCATGACAACATGGTTTATCATCATGACCTTTTACAGTTGTCATCACACCATGGTTTTATCATCATGATATTTAAAAATTTTGTTATCACACCATGGTTTATCATCATGATTTTTTTCCAGTTGTTATCAAACCATGGTTTATCATCATGATCTTTACAGTTGTTATCACATCATTGTATATCATCATGATCTTTTACAATTGTTATCTTATTATGGTTTATCATCATGACCTTTTACATTTTATCACACACCATGGTTTATCATCGTGATCATTTTACAGCTTTTCATCACACCATGGTTTATCATCATGATCTTTTATAGTTGTCACTCCACATCATGGTTTATCATCATGATCCTTTTACAGTTGTTATCACACAATGGTTTATCATCAATGATCTTTTACAGTTGTCATCACACACATGGTTATATCATCATGATCTTTTACAGTTGTTATCACATCATGGTTTATCATCATGATCTTTTTTACAGTTGTTATCACATCATAGTTTATTATCATCATGATCTTTTTACAGTTGTCATCACAACCATGGTTTATCATCATGATCATGATCATCATCACCATGACACACACACACTATCCCATACACACACACTATTCCATACACACACACTATCCCACACACACACCTATCGCCTAGTTTTTGGTTATTTTTTTTATTCGTTTTTTTTTAATTTTGTAGCTTTTTCCATTGAAGTCGTATTGGTAATTTGTTACGGAGATCGCCTAGGACAGAGATCTGAAAATAGTTATAGTACATAAAAGTATGGACCCACTAGAGTTGCCATTGACCAGTTTTAGATGTTTTAGGGGTCTAAAACAAAATCATTAAAATCATATTCTACTTACTCTACACGTAAAGGATGGAAAGCTCCCCGACACAAAACTTATACCCACTAAGCTTTAGCGGCTAAAATCAAGTCTTCACATAAATAATTACTAAAGTTTGAAAAGCGATATTTTGTTCTTTTAAAATCATCATACACAACTATATAAAGTACCATTACTAAGACGATATCAGTTATGTTTCAACAAAAATGACACAAAAATATCCCAATCGGGTCCTGGAAAACCATGGTACCCGTTTTCTCATGCATTGATATGAATCAAAGAATTGTACGTTTAAGTCTATGGGGTTCGGTATATATTTCTTTCGCCAAATTACCATGATGTGACGATTTGACCGGATTCAACTTTACAAAGGCATATACATCAAGGCCTTTTTGACTTTGTTAGGAGGCTGGCGATGTAGATTAAAACATGCAAATATGGTATATATGGGACATCCATATTGATACTAATGTACATATTTAATGTTATAATGGCATCTGAACATAGTGGGAATATTGTTTTAAGAAATAATGTTTAATTTAAGAGTTTAAGTGCATTTCAACAACTCCGCGTGTTTTGCCTCATTAAAAGCAGTTACTTAAACATTTTTTCCTCAAAACTAGTATTCGTGTTCAGTTTTCCTAAAGGTATATGATAGTGAGGATTGAAATGACTTCCTATATTTGCATTATATAATTTACAAGCGCCGTTTTCACGAAAAGTGATATAAAAACAGGTTCTAAAACCTAACTAATTAGTTAATTACAACTCTTCATCATTGTGTTTGTCACGTGTTTTGCTCCTTTTGTATGCTAAAGCTGTAAAATTTCACTCTGACAACGTGCATGACTATGTACGGGTGCGAATCGGAAAGTCATCAAGTATTTGACGTAACAGACGATTAGAATCTAATCTTCCATCATTAAGACACTACTCAAACTCGATCACTTTATTCCACCATTGCGATACCACTCAAACTGTCAATACATTCATTCCATCATTACGTAAATACTCAAAATGTCCATCCATTTATTCCATCATTACGATACTACTCAAAATGTCCATCAATTTATTCCATCATTACGATACTACTCAAAATGTCCATCCCGTTATTCCATCATGAAGATACTTCGCCAATTGTCCATTCATCACATTAGCAGGTTTTGGGTAATATTACATGTATGTATCTAAATCCTGTCTGGTGATACCGATCAGTGGAAACAGTTAATATACATGTACGTAGTAAACTGACTGATATCAACGTGCCGGTCATTGCAGTAAAATATTAAGTCTACAGTCGCCATCTTCCTGACAAGATCATAAAGGACTCGATGTGTATGTCTTTGTAAAGTTGAATCCAGTCATACCAGCGCTCCCACTACATACTATAAACACTAGTTAACACAATTTTTGCCAAAATTTACAAACAAGATAACACTCTATAAGTCAACAGTGATATCTAAGGTTAGGACGGATGCATGGACACTTAATATCAACTAAGTTATGATCCAGTACACCTAAGAAGTGATATGTAGACGTACAAAAAATCACTAGTTCAAACGGGGTCTTACTTTTACCTTAAAGTTATGTTTGCCAACTGGGCTACAATTTTGATATGTTATTTTTTCTTCAATAATCTGTCGCAAACCATAAGATTTGATGAATAAACTGTGAACATTATTGGAATGGATAGACAAACGTGAATGATGTCTTATTAACAAATTTTATTCACTGTTCACTTTTATTTTATTTATGGTTCTAGGTTTAGATGAAAATCAACCTTTTTAATCACTTTACAGTTACTAATTACGAGTGGTGTTCCAAAATTATTGTTACTTTGGTGATTTCTCTTTGATAGAAGTAATTCTGATCATTTTACTTTGCCCTGTCCCTCGAATTACTCCCCCTCTGCATTTATGCATCGTTTCAACCGATCGATCCACTTTTGGAAACAGTTTTCGTACTCTTGATATACTCATAATATACTGGTAAATGGCAGAGCCAGGGGCATTTCTTGATTTATATTTTGTTCCAGACAGGTGAAATTTTAGTTTGGGGAACAAGAAAAAGTCACAGGGGGCCAAGTCTGGTGAATATGCAGGGTGGGGGGAGGACAGTGACCTTTTCTGCCTTCAAAAACTCCTTGTGTGCTGGCGCATTATCATGTAAGAGCCTGAGGTACTTCACTTTACTGTCTGTAAAGCGGGGGCCAAGTCTGGTGAAATGAAATTTTAGACCGCAACCTGGTTTCATGGTTTGACCGTTTATACTGATTAATGAATAAGGAATGATTTTTAGCTCATATTCGTACATGTAAAATTAAAACCTATGCATTGTGAGTACACATTTGTATTGTAATTCTCAAACTGTTAATAACTTTGGTTGCCGAATCACACATTATCTACTTGATTCGTGAGTATGAAAATTGCAACCAAAACAAATAATAATAAAAAAAAGCGTCCATTGCTCAGTCAAGCATGTTAATTTATATGAAAAATACCGATAAGGTAATAGATGTTTTTGTCTTTCCGTTATACATATAGAATAAAGTCATTATTACAGATGTTGTAGAATACTTAATTATACCCATACGCTATATACATGGGGTTAGGAACGTATTCCTACCCGTGTAGATAATATATATTTATATTTCCAGTGTCATTAGATAGACATTCATTAGGTACATGTAATGTTATGTGAACAATGCCTCATCTCTCTATTGGGACCGTATTGTGGTTGTCTCCAGATATGCATGGCTGGTTTTATTGCTCTCTTGTTCAAACTTGACTGGACCCGTAAGAATTTGATGATATTGCAATCTATAACGAAATACCAAGGTGTGTGAATGGAAATTTGGTTACGACATCCATATTTTTACCGAATTACGCCTACACTTCGTCTATATATATAAACCACATATCCAGGTGACAAAATCATTTCATATGGGCATTACACTTGGTTAATATCGTCTGTGTCCTACATCTTTATCAGAATAATACAGTGCATGTAATTGTTTTAATACAACATATCAGATTTCCTGACGTTCAGACTTAAGTATGTATGTTGACAGGCATTTAACAGTGTTAATTCTGTCACTGGCTACCTGCATATGTGTAAAGGTAAATCGCAATTACAACACTTACACAGTTAAAGGTTATACGGTAAGGAAATGTCGCTAAATTTTTCAATGATTTGCTTTGGGTTTTCCCAGTGCACCAGTGTGTTAAATGACTACCTTACAATATAGATTGTAATGTGATATATTGTCGCGAGTGTCCATTAACCATAGTGGTTGGTAGGAATCATGTAACGTTTATAGTTAGGCTATAAGGCATGTTAGTAGCAGGCAAAATGAATAAACCCCTTATCGTGGGAAATAGATGCAAATGACGACAATTTATAAAATGTCTGCAAAAAACTTGGGAATGCAAACTCAAACAAACCATTTGCAGTTCAAGAACAATTAAATTATTTACTACAAGTATATTCAATGTTGTTGTACGCAAACCTATAGACTACCGTATTAACATCTTGTTTAGACAAAAAACAAAGTAAATCAACATCCAACATTACATTTAACCATACTTATAATTCAAATGTTTATGTATTTGTTGTAGATATCGGCTAGTCCAATCACAAATCGTCACGAAACGGTACCTAATAACGATTTTCAAAAAGGTAAGTGGGCTATTCACCTTTGAACTCTTATGGAACTAAATATAAATATTATGTATACTTATGGGTTGACGTCAAGTAACGATGACGTGACGTCAAAATTCGAGGAAGTCGTGGCAAAGAGGCGATCTCTGATAGATTTCTCCGAAATGTAGGTTGTTGTAGATAAGTGATAAAAGTTTATAGGAAAAAAAAAGAAAAGGCTCACAAAAATAAAATTTTCGTTTCAGGAAATCTCGTTTAGCAATGATATAGCAGATTCTCATTAAGGTGAAATTTAAATATAGTGACATTAATACTTATAATTACGTTCATTTTTTATTCACACTACTAGATGAAATAAAAATACGTTTATTCGTACGATTCCGTTGATTTCCCAAGGGGTTATTTTTCCAAATCAATACGCAAAGTCGATATCTCTATTGTAACGCCATTCTCGGATTTATTTTCATAGTGGTATGAAAAAATAATAGGCCAACCAAAAGGTCAGATTTGGTATGAAAACAAAGAAAAATTAATTATTTAGGCATTGATGTCACTATTTTTTTTAAACTTCATCGGAGTATGAATGAAATTTTGTTTGCAAACTGTCTGAATCCGCGTAGCGAATTCTCGCAAAAGTTTGCAAATAAAATTTATTTTTTAATTAATAGTCAATGGAAAATACGTTTAAATGCATGTTATGTGTTTTTTTTGTGATAATCCGGTTCGCGGATTCACACAGTTTGCAATCAAAATTTCTTTCATACCCCGATGAAGATTTAGTATGAAAATAATTAAACAATAATTATTATGAAATGAGCACTCATCTAATGATAGGATGATTTACTAGTTTTGCCTTCCACATCAATGATTCAAATGATTCTTTAATTATCAGGTTCTCGTTTTTACGTGGAAAAGAAATATTCACGATAACATTTTAAAATAACCTAGGAAAGGAATATGGAACAAACATTCCAAATCTTATCTATCCAAAAATGCAGATACTGATTACATGCCGAACAGAGAATGTTAATTATTTGTCCAAGAGTTTCTAAAAAGCATCCTTTGATTGCCGTCGAATCATTTCACTAATATTTCATTAAAAGTTCACTGGGTATATTTGGTACTAGATAAAACGTTGTCTCCCTAAAGGTGTCAGTTTGTTTCTGAATAAAGACAAATTCATTGTCATTTACCAGGAATGGCGATTTTAAAATGACGGACAAAAATGTTTCAAGGTACAATGTACGTCAAAGTCGATTACCAATCTTTGACCTTTTGATAGTAAAATGTGTTGTCTTCATCCGGTTCACTCCTCCACATAACCTTTGTTCGGCGTAAAATATACAAAACTTGAGCATAACTTTTTATGTAATGGATTCACTGCATGAAGTAAACACTACTAGACATATAGAATTAAAGGCAGCGATGTTCACATTTTTTAAAACAAAGCTTCATAGACATAGGTCACAAGGCCCACTACGGTCCTCAGACATTTGGTTTTGTTAGTTTAACGTTCTTTTGTATCGCCAGAAAATTTATTTCGATGGCCTAAGGTGACAATACCAAACAAATGCAGGATTCCCTGAGTAATATATGTTAACATGGAAGATTAATTTGTCTGTTTGCCGTCTCACCATTCCAGTTATGAAAACTATTACAATAAAACCCCTATAACTCGAACATCAAGGGGGCATATCATTAGTTCGAGGAATACAGGGTATTCGACTCATTCGTAGTGATAACGGTAAGCCAATAACTTTTGCGCCTCTATAATTATCAATCTCATCCTATAAAGTCTACTCTAAAAGCAGCATATAATCATTTAAGATTTGATATTCCTCTCTGACACAATATGATGTTGGGTTTACTAAACCATTTGTTTTCGATGTACTACGTATTTTAATAAACAAATTGAACACATATGCAATCTCTCTGAACAAAGCCATTGATGTATAATTATTATTTCGATTGTAAAACATTTTCCTCCATTTCTTATGAAAATTGCTTTATTTTTACAGACCATTCCAACCTTCCACGAAGTGAGACTCCGGCCATTTTCCTTGAGCTTGACCTTGTTGAAAGTACAGGTAGGTTTCATAGTTTCTAAAACATTTAAGACTGAAACATGATTAATAAATAAAGTGCATTTACTCTAATTTGTTCGTAACAAATGTTGCACATGTATACATATTGGAAAGGTACATCTATGTTTTTCTAAACAAAATCGTAATGTTGTTGTTTCGAATTTCTACTTGTTTAAACCTGTATTTTAAGGGGTAGTTTTATTTAGCGCATTTCGTGTCTAATATGCTGAATTTTAATAGATAAAACATATTTTCTATACACCCTATACGTCGTGTATATAACCATTATATAACGATGGAGCGGAATCGTAATTGCGCTAACGTGTTAAAATCGCCACAGCGCCTAAAGTTGATTTGGACAAAAATAAATCCATGTGTCTACGTTTTAAATCACAAACTAATTAGAATAAGGTTGTAGATGGCATGTGACCTATCTTTCAACTCGTTGACCTGCATTTAAGTAATAAAAAGGTTGTCTGATTTTAATCACCGCACCTTTATATATGTATATCAAGATCACTTTAAGGCGTGTGCTAAATGTATTATTTGACCGACACAAACACTTGTACGGTCTTGTCTATCACCCCTAAGAGTACTACAATCCGCATCTTATGTGTTACAGAAGGTCATCTGGGATGGAGAAACGCAAGCCGCGACCACTACATCCGCGGAAATATCGAACTCACCGACAATGGCCGAATCCGAATCCACCAGGCTGGTTACTACTCCATTTTCTCAGCCATCTTGTTTGACTCGTACTCGGCACGTCACCGCCCTCACAGGCCACTAGTGGCCTACCATGGTATCAAGCTGTACAGATTCGGCAGTCAAAAGACCCTCATTTTCAACAAAACCACTCTGGGACGAGCCATGGTGATTCCCAGCCAAACAGGTCCGCTTTATTACTACCTAGACGTCGGCGAGGAAATCAAAATCGTTGTCAACAACGTCAACCTCATCTATGACTCAGAATCAAACTTTGTCAATGTCGTCTTCATGTTTGAAAACTGACGGCCTCATTGAAACCCTATCTTTAGAGAGATACTGGATGTATGTGTCTACCAAAGTATATAACAAGAGTTCATATAATCCAGATTAAATATCATTAATGTTGAATTCATGTTTGAAAAATCAACTGCAGAACCTCAGAAATCCGACTTAGTAGTTAGGTGGGTAAAAGTTGACATTGTAAGACTCCCATCATTTAAGTTGCTTTCGTGCTTGAAACTGAATAAATTATGTAAACCAAATATTCGCAATGGAAAAGTTCAAGGGATATTTGACACCAGGTTAACAATATTGGAACAATATATAGATCCACTTGATATTAGTGACGATGGACATCTCAAAAGGCAGTTAGGAAAACAAGACTATTTGTTAAAAAGTATTTCATATATATGCAGATGTCATGAAACATGACAATAATTGACAAACTGCACGTCTTGTCGTCGCAATAACGTTTCGTTAAACTAGTCATTTGTTTTCTTTCTTTGTTATCGCCATTCTATCTAATTAAGTCATTTGAGTGTTTGTACATGTATTAGATTGTAATATATTGATAAGTATGTGTGAGTTTTAAGATAAATTGATACGTATATGTGAGTTTAAATATACATTGATACGTATATGTGAGTTTTAGTATATATTGATACGTATATGTGAGTTTTAGTATATATGGATACGTATATGTGAGTTTTAGTATATATTGATAAGTATATGTGAGTTTTAAGATATACTGATAAGTATTAATGTGAAATTTAAGATATATTGATAAGTTAAAGTGAGTTTTAAGATATACTGATAAGTATTAATGTGAGATTTAAGATATATTGATAAGTATTAATGTGAGATTAAATATATATTGATAAGTATAAATGTGAGTTAAATATATATTGATAAGTATAAATGTGAGTTAAATATATATTGATAAGTATAAATGTGAGTTAAATATATATTGTCCATCAGGACATAGAATATAACACAACATCACGCCTTGACCCCATCAGGACATTGAATATAACACAACATCAGGCCTTGACTTCCCACCATCAGGACATAGAATATAACACAACTATTAGGCCTTTCCTTCCCACCTCAGGACATTGAATATAACACAATATTAGGCCTTTCCTTCCTATCTCGAGGACATAGAATATAACACATCATAATGCCTTACCTTCCCATCCCTAAGACATACTATATAACACAAAATTAAGCCTTACCCTCCCATCCCTAGGACAGAGAATATAGCGCAACATTAGGCCTTACCTTCCCATCCCGAGGACATAGAATACAGCACAACATTAGGCCTTACCCTCCCATCCCTAGGACATAGAATATAGCACAACATTAGGCCTTACCTTCCTATTCCGAGGACATAGAATATAACACAACACTTGACCTTACCTTCCCATCCCCAGGACATAGAAAATAAAACAACATTAGGCCTTACATTCCCATCTCTAGGACATATAATATAACACAACATTAGGTCTTACCTTTTAATCCCGAGGACAAAGAATAAAGCACAACATAAGGCCTTACTTTTCCATACTAGGATATAGAATATAACACAACATTAGACCTTACCTTCGTATTCCAAGGATATAGAATATAACACAACATAAGGCCTTACTTTCCCATCCCGAGGGCATATAATAGAACACAACATAAGGCCTTACGTCCCCACCCCCAGTACATAGAATATTTCACAACATTAGGTCTTACCTTCCCATCCTCAGGGCATAGAATAATAAAATCTGTTACCTGTAAGTGAACGAGATTGGGTTATCTCAGTCGAGGGCTAAGATTTTGTAACATAATCCCAACCGAGGCGTTAGCAGAGGTTGGGATGTTACAAAATCTTAGCCCGAGACTGAGATAACCCGATCTCGATCACTTAAAGGTAATAGATTTTTTTTCTCGCGCCTCTAAGATATAACAAAACCCATCTATATACGCGTTCCGAATGTAAAACTATCCCGTCATGGGCCTCCTGGTTCAAAGCCGATGAACCATTACATTTGCGCTTCGATTTGGCAATCATTCCGCATAAAACTATAGTTCGATTATATCAAAGACAAACGATGATCAATCGGTACACACTGTTTCATAATTAAAAACAACAACCAAACAATGCATGGTAAATCACTGAATGCACATATTTCTAATAATATTGACTATCTGACGCTTGTGACGTCACCGGTTCAAAAGTTTGACGTCACAAGCGCGGACTGTTACATGAATGGCGTAAAATTCCGCCAAAATTCGCGTAAAGGTACCAGACAGATCGGACGAGATAGAAAAATCTAGCACCGGGTATCATGTGAGATTTCCCTGACCGAGGTGCGAGAATATAACACAACTGTAGGCCGTACATTCCCATCCCCATGACATACAATATAACACAACTGTAGGCCTTACCTTTCCATCCCCATGATATAGAATATAACACAACATTAGGCCTTACCTTCCTATCCAAAGGACATAGGATATAACAAATCATAGGCCTTACCTTTCTATCACAAGGATATAGAATATAACACAACATAAGGCCTTACCTTCCCATCCATAGGACATAGAATATAACACAACAAAAGGCTTTACCTTCCCATCCGGAGGACATTGAATATAACACAACTTAGGCCTTACCTTCCCATCCCAAGGACTTTGAATATAACATATCATAAGGCATTACCTTTCCATCCCAAGGACATGGAATATACCACAACATAAAGCCTTACCTTCCCATCCCGAGGACATTGAATATAAATCAACATTAGGCCTTACCTTCCCATCCCTAGGACATAGGATATAAAACAACATTAGGCCTTACATTCCCATCCCCTTGATATACAATATAACACAACATTAGGCCTTACCCAACCATCCCTATGACATAGAATATAATACAACATTAGGCCTTCCCTTCCTATCCCGAGGACATAGAATATATCACAAGATTACGCCTTACTTTCCAATCCCAAGGACATGAATATCACATAACATAAGGTCTTACTTTCCCACCCCAGGACATAGAATATAACAAATCATGAGGTCTTACCTTCCCATCCCGAGGACATACAATATAACCCCACATTAGGCCTTACTTTCCCACCCCAGGACATAGAATATAACAAATCATGAGGTCTTACCTTCCCATCCCGAGGACATACAATATAACACAACATTAGGCTTTACCTTCCCATCATCAGGACATAAAATATATCACAATATTAGGCCTTACCTTGCTATCCTGAGGACATTTTTATAGAACACAACTTAGGCCTTACATTCCCATCCCAAGGACATTGAATATAACATATCATAAGGCATTACCTTTCCATCCCAAGGACATGGAATATACCACAACAAAGGCTTTATCTCCTATCCCAAGAATATTGAATATAACACAATATTAGGCTTTACCTTCCCATCCCCATGGCATACAATATAACACAACTGTAGGCCGTACCTTCCTATCTCCAGGACATAGAATATAACACAACATTAGGCCTTACCTTTCCATCCCATGATATAGAATATAACACAACATTAGGCCTTACCTTTCCATCCCATGATATAGAATATAACACAACATTAGGCCTTACCTTTCCATCCCATGATATAGAATATAAAACAACATAAGGCCTTACCTTCCTATCCAAAGGACATAGAATATAGCAAATTATAGGCCTTACCTTTCTAGCACAAGGATATAGAATATAAAAAATAGGCCTTATCTTCCTATCACAAGGATATAGAATATAACACAACAGTAGGCCTTACCTTCCCATCCCGAGGACATTGAATATAACACAACATTAGGCCTTACCTTCCCATCCCGAGGACATTGAATATAACACAACAGTAGGCCTTACCTTCCCATCCCGAGGACATTAAATATAACACAACATAAGGCCTTACCTTCCCATCCCGAGGACATTAAATATAACACAACATAAGGCCTTACCTTCCCATCCCGAGGACATTAAATATAACACAACATAAGGCCTTACCTTCCTATCCAAAGGACATAGAATTTAACAAATCATAGGCCTTACATTCCTATCACAAGGATATAGAATATAACACAACATTAGGCCTTACATTCCCATCCCGAGGACATTGAATACAACACAACATAAGGCCTTATCTTCCCATCCATAGGACATAGAATATAACACAACAAAAGGCTTTACCTTCCCATCCCTAGGACATTGAATATAACATAATATTAGGCCTAAAATTCCCGTCCTAAGACATAGAATATAACACAACATAAGGCCTAATCCTTCCGTCCCTAGGACATAGAATAAAACACATTATAAGGCATTACCTTTCCATTCCAAGGACATAGAATATAACACAACATAAGGCCTTGCTTTCCCATCCCTAGGACATAGAATTTAACAAATCATAAGGTCTTACCTTCCCATCCCGAGGACATACAATATAACACAACATTAGGCCTTACCCTCCCATCCGAAGGATATAGAATATAACACAACATTAGGCTTTACCTTCCCATCATCAGGACATGGAATATACCACAACATAGGCCTTATCTCCTATCCCAAGGATATTGACTATAACACAACATTAGGCCTTACCTTCCCATCCCGAGGACATTAAATATAACACAACATAAGGCCTTACCTTCCTATCCAAAGGACATAGAATTTAACATATCATATGCCTTACCTTCCTATCCCTAGAAAATAGAATATTACATAACATAGGGACTTACCTTGCTATCCCGAGAACATAAAATATATCACAACAATAGGCCTTACCTTCCCACCATTAGGACATTGAATATAACACAATTTAGGCCTAACCTTCCCATCCCAAGGACATTGAATATAACATATCATAAGACATTACCTTTCCATCCCAAGGACATGGAATATACCATAACATAGGCCTTATTTCCTATCCCAAGGATATTGAATATAACAAAACATTAGGCTTTACCTTCCCATCCCAAGGACATAGAATATAACACAACATAAGGCCTTACCTTCCCATCCCGAGGATATTGAATATAAAACAACATTAGGCATTACCTTCCCATCCCTAGGACATAGAATATAAAACAATATTAGGCCTTACATTCCCATCCCCATGACATACAATATAACACAACATTAGGCCTAACATTCCCATCTCTAGGACATATAATATAACAAAACATAAGGCCTTGCCTTCCCATCCCCAGGACATAGAATACAACTTAACATGAGGACTTACCTTCCCATTCCGAGGACATTGAATATAACACAATATTGGGTCTTTCCTTCCAATCCCGAGGACAAAGAATATAACACAAAATTTGGCTTTACCTTCCCATCCCTAGGACATAGAATATAACACAACATAAGGCCTTACCTTCCAATTCCGAGGACAAAGAATATAACACAAAATTTGGCTTTACCTTCCCATCCCTAGGACATAGAATATAACACAACATAAGGCCTTACCTTCCAATTCCGAGGACAAAGAATATAACACAAAATTTGGCTTTACCTTCCAATCCACAGTACATAGAATATAACACAACATAAGGCCTTACCCTCCCATCCCGAGGACATAGAATAAAACACAACGTTAGCCCTTACCCTCCTATCCCGAGGACATAGAATATAACACAACATTAGGCCTTACCCTTCCATACTAGGATATGTATTATAACACAACATAAGGCCTTACTTCCCATCCCGAGGGCATATAATAGATTACAACATGAGGCCTTACGTCCCCACCCCCAGTGCATAGAATATTTCACAACATTAGGTCTTACCTTCCTATCTCCAGGACATAGAATATAACACAACATTAGGCCTTACCTTCCTATCCAAAGGACATTGAATATAACACAACATAAGGCCTTGCTTTCCCATCCCTATTTCATAGAATTTAACAAATCATAAGGCCTTACCTTCCCATCCCTAGGACATAGAATATAACACAACATTAGGCCTTACCTTCCCATCCCTAGGACATAGAATATAACACAACATAAGGCCTTACCTTCCCATCCCTAGGACATAGAATATAACACAACATAAGGCCTTACCTTCCCATCCCTAGGACATAGAATATAACACAACATTAGGCCTTACCTTCCCATCCCTAGGACATAGAATATAACACAACATTAGGCCTTACCTTCCCATCCCTAGGACATAGAATATAAAACAACATAAGGCCTTACCTTCCCATCCCTAGGACATAGAATATAAAACAACATAAGGCCTTACCTTCCCATCCCAAGGACATAGAATATAACACAACATAAGGCCTTACCTTCCCATCCCTAGGACATAGAATATAACACAACATTAGGCCTTACCTTCCCATCCCTAGGACATAGAATATAACACAACATAAGGCCTTACTTTCCCATCCCTAGGACATAGAATATAACACAACATAAGGCCTTACCTTCCCATCCCTAGGACATAGAATATAACACAACATTAGGCCTTACCCAACCATCCCTAGGACATAGAATATAACACAACATAAGGCCTTGCTTTCCCATCCCTAGGACACAGAATTTAACAAATCATAAGGCCTTACCTTCCCATCCTGAAGACATACAATATAACCCAACATTAGGCGTTACCCAACCATCCCTAGGACATAGAATATAACACAACATTAGGCCTTACCCTCCCATCCCGAGGACATAGAATATAGCACAACATTAGGCCTTACCTTCCCATCCCGAGGACATAGAATATAACACAACATTAGGCCTTACCTTCCCATCCCCAGGACAATAGAATATAACACACAGGAATATGGCCTCGTACCTTCCTTCTATCCTATCATATCATAAGACATTGAATAGTGATACTATAACACAATATACAACATAGGCCTTTACCTTCCCGTCCCATAAGACATTGAATATAACACAACATTAGGCCTTACCTTCCCATCCCTAGGACATAGAATATAAAACAACATAAGGCCTTACCTTCCTATCCCTAGGAGATAGAATATAACACAACATAAGGCCTTACCTTCCTATCCCTAGGAGATAGAATATAACACAACATAAGGCCTTACCTTCCTATCCCTTAGGACATAGAATATAACACAACATAAGGCCTTAACCTTCCTATCCATAGGAGATAGAATATAACACAACATAAGGCCTTACCTTCCTATCCCTAGGAGATAGAATATAACACAACATAAGGCTTTACCTTCCTATCCCTAGGAGATAGAATATAACACAACATTAGGCCTTACCTTCCTATCCCTAGGAGATAGAATATAACACAACATTAGGCCTTAACTTCCCTATCATCAGGATATAGAATATAGCACAATATTAGGCCTTACCTTCTATTCCAAGGACATAGAATATAACACAATATTAGGCCTTACCCTCCCATTCCTAGGACATAGAATATAACACAATATTAGGCCTTACCTTCCTATCCCAGGACATAGAATATAAACACAACATTAGGCCTTACCTTCCTATCCCTAGGACATAGAATATAACACAACATTAAGGCCTTACCTTCCCTATCCCTAGGAGATAGAATATAACACAACATAAGGCCTTACCTTCCTATCCCTAGGAGATAGAATATAACACAACATAAGGCCTTACCTTCCTATCCCTAGGAGATAGAATATAACACAAACATAAGGCCTTACCTTCCCATCCCTAGGAATAGAATATAACACAACATTAGGCCTTACCTTCCCATCCCCAGGACATAGAATATAACACAATATTAGGCCTTACCTTTCATCCAGGACATAGAATATAACACAACATAAGGCCTTACCTTCCCATCCCTAGGACATAGAATATAACACAATCATAAGGCCTTACCTTCCCATCCCGAGGATCATAGAATATAACACAATAATTAGGCCTTACCTTCCATCCCGAGGACATAGAATATAGCACAACATTAGGCCTTACCTTCCCATCCCCAGGACATAGAATATAACACAACATTAGGCCTTACCTTCCTATCCCCAGGACATAGAATATAACACAACATATTAGGTCTTACCTTTCTATCCCGCGGACATAGAATATATCACGAGATTACGCCTTACCTTCCTATCCCTAGGAGATAGAATATAACACAACATAAGGCCTTACCTTCCTATCCCTAGGAGATAGAATATAACACAACATAAGGCCTTACCTTCCTATCCCTAGGAGATAGAATATAACACAACATAAGGCCTTACCTTCCTATCCCTAGGAGATAGAATATAACACAACATAAGGCCTTACCTTCCTATCCCCAGGACATAGAATATAACACAACATTAGGCCTTACCTTCCCATCCCCAGGACATAGAATATAACACAACATAAGGCCTTACCTTCCTATCCCCAGGACATAGAATATAACACAACATAAGGCCTTACCTTCCTATCCCTAGGAGATAGAATATAACACAACATTAGGTCTTACCTTCCTATCCCTAGGACATAGAATATAACACAACATAAGGCCTTACCTTCCTATCCCTAGGAGATAGAATATAACACAACATAAGGCCTTACCTTCCTATCCCTAGGAGATAGAATATAACACAACATAAGGCTTTACCTTCCTATCCCTAGGAGATAGAATATAACACAACATAAGGCCTTACCTTCCTATCCCTAGGAGATAGAATATATCACAACATTAGGCCTTAACTTCCCACCATCAGGATATAGAATATAGCACAATATTAGGCCTTACTTTTCTATTCCAAGGACATAGAATATAACACAACATAAGGCCTTACGTTCCCATCCCTAGGACATAGAATATAACAAATCATAAGGCCTTACAATCCCATCCCGAGACATACAATATAACCCAACAATTGGCCTTACACTCCCATCCCGATGACATAGAATATAGCACAACATTAGTCCTTACCCTCCCATCCCGAAGACATAGAATATAGCACAACATTAGGCCTTACCCTCCCATCCCGAGGACAAAGAATTAAAACACAATATTAGGCCTTACCTTCCCATCCCTAGGACATAGAATATAACAAGATATTAGGCCTTACCCTCCCATCCCAAGGACATAGAATATCGCACAACATTATGCCTAACCTTCCATTCCCAAGTACATAGAATAGAACACAACATTAGGTCTTACCCTCAGATCCTTAGGACATAGAATATATCACAACATTACGCCTTACCTTCCAATCCCCAGGACATAGAATATATCACAACATTAGGCCTTACCTTCCATTCCCAAGGACAAGGACATAGAATATATCACAACATTATGCCTAACCTTCCATTCCCAAGTACATAGAATAGAACACAACATTAGGTCTTACCCTCAGATCCTTAGGACATAGAATATATCACAACATTACGCCTTACCTTCCAATCCCCAGGACATAGAATATAACACAATATTAGGCCTTACCTTTCTATCCCGCTGACATAGAATATATCACAAGATTACGTCTTACCTTCCAATCCCCAGGACCTAGAATATAACACAACATAAGGCCTTACCTTCCTATCCCCAGGACATAGAATATAACACAATATTAAGCTTACCTTCCTATCCCAAGGACAAAGAATATAACACAACATTAGGCCGTAGCTTCCTATCCCAAAGATATAGAAAATAACATAACATAAGGCCTTACCTTCCCATCCCTAGTACATAGAATATAGCACAACATTAGGCCTTACCTTCCCATATCTAAGACATAGAATATAGCACAACATTAGGCCTTACCTTCCAATCCCGAGGACAACGAATATAACACAACATAAGGCCTTACCTTCCCATCCTGAGGATACAGAATAAAGCACGACATTAGATCTTACCCTCCCACCCCCAGTACATAGCATATCACAATATTAGGTCTTACCTTCCCATCCCCATGGTATAGAATATAACAAAACATTAGGCCTTTCCTTCCTATCCCGAGGACATATTAATAGAACACAACATTAGGCCTTACCTTCCCATCTCCAGGGCATTGAATATAACACAACATTAGGCATTTCCCTCCCACCGCAGGGCATAGAATATAAAACAACATTTGGCCTTACGTCCCAACCCTCAGCGCATAGAATATATCACAACATTAAGCATTACCTTCCCATCCCGAGGACAAAGAATATAACACAACATAAGGCCTTACCTTCATATTCCGAGGACATAGACTAGAACACAACGTAAGGAAAAACATTCCTATCCCGAGGATATATTAAAAGCACAACTTTAGGCCTTACCTACCTATTTCTAGGACATAGAATATAACACAACATTAGGCCTTACCTTCCTTACCCAATAATATAGAATATAACAGAACGTTAGGCCTTACCTTCCTATCCCAAGTACATAGAATATAACACAACATTTGGTCTTTCCTTCCTATCCTAAGGACATTGACTATTATACAAATATTTCATAGGTCACTGTTCTCTAGTTCGTAATATTTAAACCGAGGTGATGGTAATCAACAAATGTTATATTGCACGAGGGGTAAATATTATGAACTAGAGCACAGTAACCCATGACATATTTGTTTTATTACATAATCAATTAATCACCAGTTTTTTTTCAGTTGATTTTTAATGAATGCCAAAATCACATATCAATATCTTCACCGGATGGAAAAGCTTCAGATCATATTGAAGATTGGCGTCTAGTCCCGGTACTTCACGGCGTTACTCTAATTTTCATGTCGAGTTGCATTCTTTTAAATTATTAGACCTGTATGCAGCCTTTTAATCCAACACATTCGTTGTGATCGTCCTCTACTTGGTAAAACCAACTGTCAAGCACAGAGACCTACGTCTATGGTGTGCTTGATCCGAGATCTGTAGAGCAAGGGCGTGAACCTTTGTGACGTCATAATAACGCAACTCACCGTTACGCGCGATTCCTCGGAGGTTTTCTACAAATCTATACAACAACGGCGAGGTGTTCCAAAAGAAGTGCAATATAACACCTCGAAACGTGCAATATAACGTTTCAATGGAAGCGTGCAATATAACTTCGAACTCTGCAATATAACAAGTTTTATTGAACGGTCGGGATAATAGCTGAAAATATTATATTTCCTCATATATAGGTTGGTGTAAACAAACAACGTAATAAAACACAATATTAGGCTTTACCTTCCCATCCCCTGTGCAAAGAATATATCACAACATAAGGCCTTACCTTCCCATCCCCAGGACATAGAATATATCACAACATTAGGCCTTACCTTCCCATCCCCAGGGCATAGAATATAACACAACTTTAGGCATGACATTCCCATCTCCATGACATACAATATAAAACAACATTAGGCCTTATCTTCCTATCTCCAGGACATAGAATAAAACAAAACATAAGGCCTTACCTTTCCATCCCCATGATATAGAATATAACACAACATTAGGCCTTACCTTCCTATCCCAAGGACATAGAATATAACACTACATCAGGCCTTACCTTCCCATCCCCAGGACATGAAATATAACACAATATTAGGCCTTACCTTCCCATCCCCAGGACATAGAATAAAACACAACATAAGGCCTTACCTTCCCATTCCGAGGGCATATTATATAACACAACATAAGGCCGTAACTTCCTATCCCAAGGATATAGAATATAACACAACATTAGGACGTACCTTCCCATCACCAGGATATAGAATATAACACAACATTAGGCTTTACCTTCCTATCCCGAGGACATAGAATATAACACAACAAAAAGCCTTTTCTTCCCATCCCGAGGACACAGAATATAACAACAACTTTAGGCCTTACCTTCCCATCCCTAGGACATAGAATATAACACAACATAAGGCCTTTTCTTCCCATCCCTAGGACATAGAATATAAAACACAACATAAGGCCTTACCTTCCTATCCCTAGGACATAGAATATAACACAACATAGGCCTTACCTTCCTATCCCGGAGACATAGAATATAACACAAAATAAGGCCTTACCTTCCTATCCCTAGGAGATAGAATATAACACACAACATAAGGCCTTACCTTCCTATCCCTAGGAGATAGAATATAACACAACATAAGGCCTTACCTTCCTATCCCTAGGAGATAGAATATAACACAACATAAGGCCTTACCTTCCTATCCCTAGGAGATAGAATATAAACACAACATAAGGCCTTACCTTCCTATTCCTAGGAGATAGAATATAACACAACATAAGGCCTTACCTTCCTATCCCTAGGAGATAGAATATAACACAAAATAAGGCCTTTACCTTCCTATTCCCTAGGACATAGAATATAACACAACATTAGGCCTTACCTTCCTATCCCTAGGAGATAGAATATAACACAACATTAGGCCTTACTTCCCATCCCATCTGGATATAGAATATAGCACAACATTAGGCCTTACCTTCCTATTCCAAGGACATAGAATATAGCACAACATTAGGCCTTACCTTCCCATCCCCAGGACATAGAATATAACACTACATTAGGCCTTACCTTCCCATCCCCAGGACATAGAATATAACACAACAATTAGGCCTTACCTCCCATCCCCATGGACATAGAATATAACACATACATTAGGCCTTACCTTCCCATCCCGAGGACATAGAATATAGCACAACATTAGGCCTTACCTTCCCATCCACAGGACATAGAATATAACACAACAATATTAGGCCTAACCTTCCCATCCCTATGACATAGAATATAACAGAACATTAGGCCTTACCTTCCCATCCCAAGGACATAGAATATCGCACAACATTAGGCCTTACCTTCCCATCCCCAGGACATAGAATATAAGACAACATTAGGCCTTACCTTCCCACAAACAGGACATAGAATATTACACAACATTAGGCCTTACCTTCCCATTCCCAAGGACATAGAATATAACACAACATTAGGCCTTACCTTCCCATCCCAGAGGACATAGAATATAACACAACATTAGGCCTTACCTTCCCATCCCCAGAGGCCTACATAGAATATATACACAACATTAGGCCTTACCTTCCCATCCCAGGACATAGAATATAACACAACATTAGGCCTTACCTTCTTCCACATCCCCAGGACATAGAATATAACTACAACATTAAGGCCTTACCTTCCTATCCCGAGGACATAGAATATAACACAACATTAGGTCTTACCTTCCCATCCCCAGGACAAAGAATATAACACAACATTAGGCCTTACCTTCCCATCCCCAGGACATAGAATATAACACAACATTAGGCCTTACCTTCCCATCCCCAGGACATAGAATATAACACAACATTAGGCCTTACCTTCCCATCCCCAGGACATAGAATATAACACAACATTAGGCCTTACCTTCCCATCCCCAGGACATAGAATATAACACAACATTAGGCCTTACCTTCCCATCCCCAGGACATAGAATATAACACAACATTAGGCCTTACCTTCCCATCCCCAGGACATAGAATATAACACAACATTAGGCCTTACCTTCCCATCCCCAGGACATAGAATATAACACAACATTAGGCCTTACCTTCCCATCCCCAGGACATAGAATATAACACAACATTAGGCCTTACCTTCCCATCCCCAGGACATAGAATATAACACAACATTAGGCCTTACCTTCCCATCCCCAGGACATAGAATATAACACAACATTAGGCCTTACCTTCCCCTATCCCCAGGACATAGAATATATAACACAACATTAGGCCTTACCTTCCACAAGGACAAAGAATATAACACAACATTAGGCCTTATATCCCGAGGGAATAGAATAACACAACATTAGGCCTTACCTTCCTATCCCGAGGACATAGAATATAACACACAACATTAGGCCTTACCTTCCCATCCCCAGGACATAGAATATAACACAACATTAGGCCTTACCTTCCCACACCCTAGGACATAGAATATAAACACAACATTAGGCCTTACCTTCCCAATCCCGAGGACATAGAATAAAGCACAACATTAAGGCCTTACCTTCCCATCCCGAGGACATAGAATACCATTAGATCCTTACCCCCCACCCCGAGGACATAGAATATATGCACAATATTAGGCCTTACCTTCCCATCCCCAGGGCATAGAAGTATAACAAAACATTAGGCCTTATTCCTATCCCAGGAGGACATAGAATAGAACACAACATTAGGCCTTACCTTCCCATCCCCAGGACATAGAATATAACACAACATTAGGCCTTTTCCCTCCCACCCAGGGCATAGAATATAACAACAACATTTGGCCTTACCCCCAACCCTCAGGGCATAGAATATAACACAACATTAAGCCTTACCTTCCCATCCCGAGGACATAAGAATATAACCACAACATTAGGCCTTACCTTCCCACACACAGGACATGAAATATAACACAACATTAGGTCTTACCTTCCCACCACAGGACATAGAATATAACACAACATTAGGTCTTACCTTCCCACACACAGGACATAGAATATAACACAACATTAGGTCTTACCTTCCCACCTCAGGACATAGAATATAACACAACATTAGGCCTTTACCTTCCTATCCACAGGACATAGAAATATAACACACAACATTAGGTCTTACCTTCCCACACACAAGGACATAGAATATATCACACAACATCCCAGGGCATAGGTCTATCACATAACTTTAGGATGGACATTCCCACACACAGGACAATATAAATCAAACACATTTAGGCCTTACCTTCCTAACCCCAGGACATAGAATAATAAACACAAACCATGATATAGGTCTTACCTTTCCCACACCTGAGGACTATATATAAATATAACACAACATTAGGCCTTACTTCCCACCAAGGACATAGAATATGGGCACCCCCAGTAACATATACCTTCCCTTACCTTCCCATCACGAGGACATAGAATAAACACAACATTTAGGCCTTACCTTCCTATTCCGAGGACATAGAATAAAACACAAACATTTGGCCTTACCTTCCCCTCCCGAGGACATAGAATATAACACAAACATTAGGCCTTACCTTCCCTATCCCCAGGACATAGAATATATACACAACATTAGGCCTTACCTTCCCATCCCGAGGACATATAAATATAACAACATTAGGCCATTAACTTCATCCATCACCCCAAGGGACATAGAATATAACACAACATTAGGCCTTACCTTCCCATTCCCAGGACATAAGAATATAAGCACAACATTAGGCCTTACCTTCCCACATCCCAGGGCATAGAATATAAAGCACAACATTAGGCCTTACCTTCCCACACACAGGACATAGAATATAACACAACATTAGGTCTTACCTTCCCACACCAGGACATAGAATATAACACAACATTAGGTCTTACCTTCCCACACACAGGACATAGAATATAACACAACATTAGGCCTTACCTTCCCACACACAGGACATAAAATATCACACAACATTAGGTCTTACCTTCCCACACTAAATTTGGGATTATACCTATACGAGGCCATAGAAATACACACAACATTAGGCCTTACCTTCCTCACACAGGACATAGAAAATTACACAACATTAGGTCTTACCTCCCCACCCCACAGGTATATTGAATATCATTAGGCCTTACCTTCCAAACACAGGACATAGAAATATAACACAACATTAGGTCTTACCTTCCCACACACAGGACATAGAAAATATTACACAACATTAGGTCTTACCTTCCCACACACAGGACAGGAATATAACACAAACATTAGGTCTTACCTTCCCACCACAGGGGACATAGAATATAACACAACATAGGTCTTACCTTCCCACACAGGACATAGAAATATAACACAACATTAGGTCTTACCTTCCCACACACAGGACATAAAAATATAACACAACATTAGGTCTTACCTTCCCCACACAGGACATAAATATAACACAACATTAGGTCTTACCTCCTCTCCCACCCACAACAGGACATAGAAATATAACACAACATTAGGTCTTACCTTCCAACACAGGACATAAAATATAATTCACATTAAAGGTCTTACCATTCCCACCCCAGGGACATAAATATCACACAACATTAGGTCTTACCTTCCCAAACACAGGACATAAAATATAACACAACATTAGGTCTTACCCTTCCCACACACAGGATTATAAATATAACACAACATTAGGTCTTACCTTCCCACCACAGGACATAGAATTCCATATATACACAACATTAGGTCTTACCTTCCCCACCACAGGACATAAAATATAACACAACATTAGGTCTTACCTTCCCACACACAGGACATAGAATATAACACACACATTAGGTCTTACCTTCCCACACACAGGACATAGAAATATAACACAACATTAGGTCTTACCTTCCCACCACAGGACATAGAATATAACACAACATTAGGTCTTACCTTCCCACCCTCAGGACATAGAATATATCACATACAACATTAGGTCTTACCTTCCCACACACAGGACATAAAATATCACACAACATTAGGTCTTACCTTCCCACACACAGGACATAGAATATAACACAACATTAGGTCTTACCTTCCCACACACAGGACATAGAATATAACACAACATTAGGTCTTACCTTCCCACACAGGACATAGAAATATAACTAAACATTAGGTCTTACCTTCCCACCTCAGGACATAGAATATAACACAACATTAGGTCTTACCTTCCCACCACAGAGGACATAGAATATAACACAACATTAGGTCTTACCTTCCCACACACAGGACATAGAATATAAACACAACATTAGGTCTTACCTTCCCACCTCAGGACATAGAATATCACACATAACATTAGGTCTTACCTTCCCACACAGGACATAGAAATATCACATAACATTAGGTCTTACCTTCCCACACACAGGACATAGAATATAACACAACATTAGGTCTTACCTTCCCACCTCAGGACATAGAATATAACACAACATTAGGTCTTACCTTCCCACCCCAGGACATAGAATATAACATAACATTAGGTCTTACCTTCCCACCCTCAGGACATAGAATATAACACAACATTAGGTCTTACCTTCCCACCTCAGGACATAGAAATATACACAACATTAGGTCTTACCTTCCCACCACAGGACATAGAATATAACACAACATTAGGTCTTACCTTCCCACCTTAGAATATAAACACAACATTAGGTCTTACCTTCCCACCTCCAGGGACATAGAATATAACACAACATTAGGTCTTACCTTCCCACCCACAGGACATAGAATATAACACAACATTAGGTCTTACCTTCCCACCTCAGGACATAGAATATAACACAACATTTGGTCTTACCTTCCCACCACAGGACATAGAATATAACACACAACATTAGGTCTTACCTTCCCACCCAGGACATAGAATATAACACAACATTAGGTCTTACCTTCCCACACACAGGACATGAAATATAACACAACATTAGGTCTTACCTTCCCACCACAGGACATAGAAAATAACACAACATTAGGTCTTACCTTCCCACACACAGGACATGAAATATAACACAACATTAGGTCTTACCTTCCCACCTCAGGACATAGAATATAACACAACATTAGGTCTTACCTTCCCACCTCAGGACATAGAATATAACACAACATTAGGTCTTACCTTCCCACACACAGGACATGAAATATAACACAACATTAGGTCTTACCTTCCCACCTCAGGACATAGAATATAACACAACATTAGGTCTTACCTTCCCACACACAGGACATAGAATATAACACAACATTAGGTCTTACCTTCCCACCACAGGACATAGAATATAACACAACATTAGGTCTTACCTTCCCACACACAGGACATGAAATATAACACAACATTAGGTCTTACCTTCCCACCACAGGACATAGAAAATAACACAACATTAGGTCTTACCTTCCCACCACAGGACATAGAATATAACACAACATTAGGTCTTACCTTCCCACACACAGGACATAGAATATAACACAACATTAGGTCTTACCTTCCCACACACAGGACATAAAATATCACACAACATTAGGTCTTACCTTCCCACCACAGGACATAGAATATAACACAACATTAGGTCTTACCTTCCACACACACAGGACATAGAATATCACACAACATTAGGTCTTACCTTCCCACACACAGGACATAAAATATCACACAACATTAGGGTCTTACCTTCCCACACAGAGGACATGAAATATAACACAACATTAGGTCATTACCTTCCACCCTCAGGACATAGAAATATCACACAACATTAGGTCTTACCTTCCCACCTCAGGACATAAAATATAACATAACATTAGGTCTTACCTTCCCACCTCACAGGAACATAGAATATCACACAACATTAGGTCTTACCTTCCCACACACAGGACATGAAATATAACACAACATTAGGTCTTACCTTCCCACCACAGGACATAGAATATCACACAACATTAGGTCTTACCTTCCCACACACAGGACATGAAATATAACACAACATTAGGTCTTACCTTCCCACCTCAGGACATAAAATATAACACAACATTAGGTCTTACCTTCCCACACACAGGACATCTCCTTAGGTCACCACAGGACATAGAATATATAACACAACATTAGGTCTTACCTTCCCACACACAGGACATAAGAATATAACACAACATTAGGTCTTACCTTCCCACACACAGGACATGAAATATAACACAACATTAGGTCTTACCTTCCCACCACAGGACATAGAATATAACACAACATTAGGTCTTACCTTCCCACACACAGGACATGAAATATAACACAACATTAGGTCTTACCTTCCCACCAGGACATAAAAACATAACGGACATAAATATACACAAATTTGTTTACTTCCCCACACATAAATATAACACAAATTAGGTCTTACCTTCCCACACACAGGACATAGAAATATCACACAACATTAGGTCTTACCTTCCCACACACAGGACATAGAATATCACACAACATTAGGTCTTACCTTCCCACACACAGGACATGAATATAACACAACATTAGGTCTTACCTTCCCACACACAGGACATGAAATATAACACAACATTAGGTCTTACCTTCCCACCTCAGGACATAGAATATAACACAACATTAGGTCTTACCTTCCCACCTCAGGACATAGAATATAACACAACATTAGGTCTTACCTTCCCACCACAGGACATAGAATATAACACAACATTAGGTCTTACCTTCCCACACACAGGACATAGAATATAACACAACATTAGGTCTTACCTTCCCACCTCAGGACATAGAATATAACACAACATTAGGTCTTACCTTCCCACACACAGGACATGAAATATAACACAACATTAGGTCTTACCTTCCCACCTCAGGACATAGAATATAACACAACATTAGGTCTTAACATTATGTCTTACCATCCCACACACAGGACATAGAATATAACACAACATTAGGTCTTACCTTCCCACACACAGGACATAGAATATCACACAACATTAGGTCTTACCTTCCCACACACAGGACATAGAATATCACACAACATTAGGTCTTACCTTCCCACACACAGGACATGAAATATAACACAACATTAGGTCTTACCTTCCCACACACAGGACATAAAATATCACACAACATTAGGTCTTACCTTCCCACCTCAGGACATAGAATATCACACAACATTAGGTCTTACCTTCCCACCACAGGACATAGAATATCACATAACATTAGGTCTTACCTTCCCACACACAGGACATAGAAAATAACACAACATTAGGAATTACCTTCCCACCTCAGGACATAGAATATAACACAACATTAGGTCTTACCTTCCCACCACAGGACATAGAATATAACACAACATTAGGTCTTACCTTCCCACACACAGGACATGAAATATAACACAACATTAGGTCTTACCTTCCCATCCCAGGACATAGAATATCACACAACATTAGGTCTTACCTTCCCACACACAGGACATAGAATATAACACAACATTAGGTCTTACCTTCCCACCCCAGGACATAGAATATCACATAACATTAGGTCTTACCTTCCCACACACAGGACATAGAATATGACACAACATTAGGTCTTACCTTCCCATCCCAGGACATTGAATAAAACATAAGTTTAGGTGTTACCTTCCCATCCCCAGGACATGATATAACGGATTTTTATTTCACCTTATAATTCGTTAATAACAATACCCTGGTTATAAAAATGATGTTTGATTTTTGTGACGACCTTCTCTACCGTTAAACCTTTTTTTTCGTGCGCTTTTTAGGACAGAGACAGCAAAATATAGAACGACCCGCATTTTGATATTGATCATTTAATTTATTTTGAATAAATTCTTAAGAAGGTCACGTGTAGTATGAACGGTAAGTTCATAACAACAAAGTTATAAATCTCGTTTTACATTCCCATTTAGATAATTTAAGTCATTTCGAAAGGTAGTGGACGTTTAATTTTCGTGGATTTTTTTTACCAAAATCAACAAATTTAATTCCTCATGAAAATTGGTCTTTTCAAGGTTTTAGGCCCTGTTTAAACTAGTGATATTTGGTATTCCTATTTTTTTAAAAGTTGCTCCACCGCCGACAGAGCATAAATTATGTTCATCATTTGAACAATAACTGGTGTTTAATCATGTATATATATATGCCTAATTAACACAAAAGATAATGAAAAAAAATTGCCTTTGGTGCATGGGCAATCAGTGCTTCATTCCATAAAGGATATAGTGCCATTAAATTTTTCGGGATGCAATTAATTATTTTTTATATCTTTGATTTAAAATAAAATGAGAATCCCAAACTTTTCAATGGTGGTAATGGTGTAAAGTAAGTATCTTTTGTAACTGAAGAAAAATACTGAATCGTCTGATCCTGTTTTTGATAGTGAAAAAATGCCATTTGTCGGCGGTGGAGCATCTTTAAATAGCAAAGTTGTTGGGAAATATATTTAAGAGTCCTTTCACCACAAACTTAGATTTAGAGATAGCTCGTTGATGTTGAATATAGCAAATTAAAGAATTTGTTTTCATTCATTTTTCGCTATAATAAAAAGATATATCCCTCGAGTAAAAAATGATCTTTCCAGGGAGACAACTCCTCCACAGAGGGTCATGATAGTATATTTCTTCTTTTATTTTGATGGCTTTTGTCAGCTGCCGTGTCCACGCGATAGTCGGAAGCTGACGTAGTCCACTTTATGAACCGTAACAAAAGCTCTAGGTCTTATTACATATATATATTAGTATACATCGATAAAGTTTCTAGTGAACAGTTGACGTCTTAATTAATAATGATATTTGAGAATATCAAAATGTTTTGACGTAGGAAATAATATCTGATTTGGTAAAAACGTGAGGTGTGGAGGTTTTGGTATAAGGGCGATTTAGCTCTGTATTGATACCACTCCCTGATTAGAGCGGTAACGTGATACAGGGACTTAACAATATACAAATTTTTACTGTCAAAGGTTATGAATTTATGATAAAGGCATACCTACAGATTGCACATTTGTCTGTTATTCTCGTAACGCATGTATGCTAGGCTGGTCTATATAAGGCGTTCCTATTTATAGCTTGGGTATTTTCTGGATTTTTATTTAGATTCTAATTTTATAAAGGCAATTATTCTTTGCTAGTTCGAGTTAAATACATACGTGTATTCGACGGATAGAGACGTGACGGGGATATTACAACACGTTGTTACTGTGATCTCCACTTAACAGGATCGACAAAATCTTACAATACGATGGACAGAAGAAAGATGGACAGAAGAACAAAGCATCTTGCTGTAGCAGCTGGTATGGTAGTATTAGTGATATCAGCTGGGATGGTGTGTCATTTCGCCCAAAAACCTGACAGACCACTGAACTCGGTAAATATAAAATTTATACAGTCATTTCTTCATCTATATGTCTCCTAAACGCCATATTATATATGTGACACAATAAATATAGCATGTGGTGTAGTAAGATAACATCCCCAGACAAACAAAAAAATGGTCTCTTTTAAATAAACTATCAAGTGAGTAAAAAATTATCAGATAATAAGTACAATTTGCTTTAGATTTGTAAAACATAAAAAATAATAAGAAGACCATATATGACATACCTGGATTTTTTCTAATTTGCTTCAAGTTCAATGTTATGGAAGGTAGGTAAAAGCCAATCAAGATATATCCGGGTAAAATGAGTAATCACTACAGACTACAGTTACACATAGACCTCTTACCTGGTCAAGCTTAAAGTATAAACACACAGACCTCTTAACTGGTCAAGCTACAAGTATAGTCACGCACAGACCTCTAACTTGGTCAAGATTCAAGTATAAACACACAGACCTCTTACGTTGTCAAGCTACAAGTATAGTCCCTCACAGAGCTCTTACCTGGTCAAGCTACAAGTATAGTCACACACAGACCTCTTACCTGGTCAAGCTAAAAGTATTGTCACACATAGACCTCTCACCTGGTCAAGCTACAAGTAAAGTCACACACACATACCTCTCACATGGTCAAGCTACAATTATAAAACACACAGACTTCTTACCTGGTCAAGCTTCTAGTATAGTCCCACACAGACCTCTTACCTGGTCAAGTTACTAGTATAGTCACACAGCCCTTTAACCTAGTCAAGCTAAAAGTATAGTCCCACACAGACTTCTTACCTGGTCAAGCTACAAGTTTAAACACACATACCTCTCACATGGTCAAGCTACAATTATAAAACACACAGACTTCTTACCTGGTCAAGCTTCTAGTATAGTCCCACACAGACCTCTTACCTGGTCAAGTTACTAGTATAGTCACACAGCCCTTTAACCTAGTCAAGCTACAAGTATAGTCCCACACAGACTTCTTACCTGGTCAAGCTACAAGTTTAAACACACAGACCTCTTACCTGGTCAAGCTACTAGTATAGTCCCACACAGACCTCTTACCTGGTCAAGCTACAAGTATAGTCACACACAGACCTCTTACCTGGTCAAGCTACAAGTATAGTCCCACACAGACCTCTTACCTGGTCAAGCTACAAGTATAGTCACGCACAGACCTCTTTACCTGACCAAGCTACAAGTATAGTCACGCACAGACCTCTATACCTGACAAAGTTACAAGTATAGTCCCACACAGACCTCTTACCTGGTCAAGCTACAAGTATAGTCCCACACAGACCTCTTACCTGGTCAAGCTACAAGTATAGTCACACACAGACCTCTTACCTGGTCAAGCTACAAGTATAGTCACACACAGACCTCTTACCTGGTCAAGCTACAAGTATAGTCACACACAGACCTCTTACCTGGTCAAGCTACAAGTATAGTCACACACAGACCTCTTACCTGGTCAAGCTACAAGTATAGTCCCACACAGACCTCTTACCTGGTCAAGCTACAAGTATAGTCACACACAGACCTCTTACCTGGTCAAGCTACAAGTATAGTCACACACAGATATCTTACCTGGTAAAGCTACAAGTATAGTCACACACAGACCTCTTACCTGGTCAAGCTAAAAGTATTGTCACACATAGACCTCTCACCTGGTCAAGCTACAAGTAAAGTCACACACACATACCTCTCACATGGTCAAGCTACAATTATAAAACACACACAGACTTCTTACCTGGTCAAGATTCTAGTATAGTCCCACACAGACCTCTTACCTGGTCAAGTTACTAGTATAGTCACACAGCCCTTTAACCTAGTCAAGCTACAAGTATAGTCCCACACAGACTTCTTACCTGGTCAAGCTACAAGTTTAAACACACAGACCTCTTACCTGGTCAAGGTACAAGTATAGTCCCACACAGACCTCTTACCTGGTCAAGCTTCAAGTATAGTCCCACACAGACCTCTTACCTGGTCAAGCTACAAGTATAGTCCCACACAGACCTCTTACCTGGTCAAGCTACAAGTATAGTCCCACACAGACCTCCTACCTGGTCAAGCTACAAGTATAGTCACGCACAGACCTCTATACCTGACCAAGCTACAAGTATAGTCACGCACAGACCTCTAACTTGGTCAAGATTCAAGTATAAACACACAGACCTCTTACGTTGTCAAGCTACAAGTATAGTCCCTCACAGAGCTCTTACCTGGTCAAGCTACAAGTATAGTCACACACAGACCTCTTACCTGGTAAAGCTACAAGTATTGTCACACATAGACCTCTCACCTGGTCAAGCTACAAGTAAAGTCACACACATACCTCTCACATGGTCAAGCTACAATTATAAAACACACAGACTTCTTACCTGGTCAAGCTTCTAGTATAGTCCCACACAGACCTCTTACCTGGTCAAGTTACTAGTATAGTCACACAGCCCTTTAACCTAGTCAAGCTACAAGTATAGTCCCACACAGACTTCTTACCTGGTCAAGCTACAAGTTTAAACACACAGACCTCTTACCTGGTCAAGCTACTAGTATAGTCCCACACAGACCTCTTACCTGGTCAAGCTACAAGTATAGTCACACACAGACCTCTTACCTGGTCAAGCTACAAGTATAGTCCCACACAGACCTCTTACCTGGTCAAGCTACAAGTATAGTCACGCACAGACCTCTTTACCTGACCAAGCTACTAGTATAGTCACACACAGACCTCTTACCTGGTCAAGCTACAAGTATAGTCCCACACAGACCTCTTACCTGGTCAAGCTACAAGTATAGTCACACACAGACCTCTTACCTGGTCAAGCTACAAGTATAGTCACACACAGACCTCTTACCTGGTCAAGCTACAAGTATAGTCACACACAGACCTCTTACCTGGTCAAGCTACAAGTATAGTCACACACAGACCTCTTACCTGGTCAAGCTACAAGTATAGTCACACACAGACCTCTTACCTGGTCAAGCTACAAGTATAGTCCCACACAGACCTCTTACCTGGTCAAGCTACAAGTATAGTCACACACAGACCTCTTACCTGGTCAAGCTACAAGTATAGTCACACACAGATATCTTACCTGGTAAAGCTACAAGTATTGTCACACATAGACCTCTCACCTGGTCAAGCTACAAGTAAAGTCACACACATACCTCTCACATGGTCAAGCTACAATTATAAAACACACAGACTTCTTACCTGGTCAAGCTTCTAGTATAGTCCCACACAGACCTCTTACCTGGTCAAGTTACTAGTATAGTCACACAGCCCTTTAACCTAGTCAAGCTACAAGTATAGTCCCACACAGACTTCTTACCTGGTCAAGCTACAAGTTTAAACACACAGACCTCTTACCTGGTCAAGGTACAAGTATAGTCCCACACAGACCTCTACCTGGTCAAGCTACAAGTATAGTCACACACAGACCTCTTACCTGGTCAAGCTACAAGTATAGTCACACACAGACCTCTCACCTGGTCAAGCTACAAGTATAGTCCCACACAGACCTCTTACCTGGTCAAGCTACAAGTAAAGTCACACACAGACCTCTTACCTGGTCAAGCTACAAGTATAGTCACACACACAGACCTCTCACCTGGTCAAGGTACAAGTATAGTCACACACAGACCTCTTACCTGGTCAAGCTACAAGTATAGTCACGCACAGACCTCTTTACCTGACCAAGCTACTAGTATAGTCCCACACAGACCTCTTACCTGGTCAAGCTACAAGTATAGTCACACACAGACCTCTTACCTGGTCAAGCTACAAGTATAGTCACACACAGACCTCTTACCTGGTCAAGCTACAAGTATAGTCACACACAGACCTCTTACCTGGTCAAGCTACAAGTATAGTCACGCACAGAGACCTCTTTACCTGGCCAAGCTACAAGTATAGTCACACACAGACCTCTTACCTGGTCAAGCTACAAGTATAGTCACACACAGACCTCTTACCTGGTCAAGCTACAAGTATAGTCACACACAGACCTCTTACCTGGTCAAGCTACAAGTATAGTCACACACACAGACCTCTTACCTGGTCAAGCTACAAGTATAGTCACACACAGACCTCTCACCTGGTCAAGGTACAAGTATAGTCACATACAGACCTCTTTACCTGACCAAGCTACAAGTATAGGCACACACAGACCTCTCACCTGGTCAAGCTACAAGTATAGTCACACACAGACCTCTTACCTGGTCAAGCTACAAGTATAGTCACACACAGACCTCTTACCTGGTCAAGCTACAAGTATAGTCACACACAGACCTCTTACCTGGTCAAGCTACAAGTATAGTCACACACAGACCTCTCACCTGGTCAAGGTACAAGTATAGTCACATACAGACCTCTTACCTGGTCAAGGTACAAGTATAGTCCCACACAGACCTCTTACCTGGTCAAGCTACAAGAATTGTCACACATAGACCTCTTACCTGGTCAAGCTACAAGTATTGTCACACACAGACCTCTTACCTGGTCAAGCTACAAGTATAGTCACACACAGACCTCTTACCTGGTCAAGCTACAAGTATAGTCCCACACAGACCTCTTACCTGGTCAAGCTACAAGTATAGTCACACACAGACCTCTTACCTGGTCAAGCTACAAGTATAGTCCCACACAGACCTCTTACCTGACCAAGCTACAAGTATAGTCACACACAGACCTCTTACCTGGTCAAGCTACAAGTATAGTCACACACAGACCTCTTACCTGGTCAAGCTACTAGTATAGTCCCACACAGACTTCTTACCTGGTCAAGCTACAAGTATAGTCACACACAGACCTCTTACCTGGTCAAGCTACTAGTATAGTCCCACACAGACCTCTTACCTGGTCAAGCTACAAGTATAGTCACACACACATACCTCTCACATGGTCAAGCTACAATTATAAAACACACAGACTTCTTACCTGGTCAAGCTTCTAGTATAGTCCCACACAGACCTCTTACCTGGTCAAGCTACAAGTTTAAACACACAGACCTCTTACCTGGTCAAGCTACTAGTATAGTCACACACAGACCTCTTACCTGGTTAAGGTACAAGTATAGTTACACACAGACCTCTTACCTGGTCAAGCTACAAGTATAGTCACACACATACCTCTCACATGGTCAAGCTACAATTATAAAACACACAGACTTCTTACCTGGTCAAGCTTCTAGTATAGTCCCACACAGACCTCTTACCTGGTCAAGCTACAAGTTTAAACACACAGACCTCTTACCTGGTCAAGCTACTAGTATAGTCACACACAGACCTCTTACCTTGTGGTCAAGCTACAAGTATAGTCACACACAGACCTCTTACCTGGTCAAGCTTCAAGTATAGTCACACACAGACCTCTTACCTGGTCAAGCTACAAGTATAGTCACACACAGACCTCTTACCTGGTCAAGCTTCAAGTACATTTTTAGACTCTGATACATTGGCTGCACAATTTGTCAAATGTATTACTTTTACCTTTGTTATACAATAATACCACAACAGTAAGATTAACCAGGTGTGTCATTCACAAATATTTCGTATTATATATTTCAAATGATTATAAGTTTGGTACATTTTATCAAGCTCAAGATCTAAGTTAACATTTTAAAAACACATTGAAATGGCAGTCATATTAAATTTGTTTGTTCCGGCAATACTCAACTAACTGCTATATAACTGCAGCATTATCATGTTGCTTCATAAATAAACTCAGTAGGCGAACTCCACTGGATAAATACCGGATGTTGTGACCGCCGAAGCGAGAATTTTTTTTTTTTTTTGAAATACACAATATGCATGTGATCAAGGTCAAGTTTCGGTACTTTCGCACGATTACGAAGGTTGTTGCAAAATAAGTAATAAATGTATACATTAACTTTTGATACTAACTTCTACTTTTTCAGAAATGACACTCATACTTACCTGAAAATAGATCGAATCAGTACCAGTAGCACTGTCTGTGGCCGATAGTCTCGTAAATTGTTTGAATAAACTCGAAGAGCATTTTTCACTTACAGTTTACGAATTTTTTCCGCCATTTGATTATGCTTTAATTCAAAGTACTTCTCTCAGAAAGCATTCGAATTTTAGAAAACATATTAAACATCGATAATAAACAGAACCCTTGGATATGGTACTATATGGCTTGCAGCGAGAAGACTGTATGCTAATAGCGATTTTAGTGTTATATGACAGTATGCATTGCTAGATAAATCATTTTGTCTGTTAGTGAATTAATATCGTTTTTCACACAGATGGATAACTTTGATAATGGAGTTGTAAGTGGAGCGGCTAAACATGAAAATCGTTCCTAGTTCCTAGTTCCGTTTAATAAACGGAACTAGGAACCAGACCCGAGTTCCGTTTAACTTAAACGGAACTAGGAACCAGACCCGAGTTCCGTTTAACTTAAACGGAACTAGGAACCAGACCCGAGTTCCGTTTAAGCTTATACGGAACTAGGAACCAGACCCGAGTTCCGTTTAACAAACATACTGGCCAACGAGCGGAGTTCCGTTTATTAGGATTCCTATCTCTAACTGCATGTTCAATTACCTATTATATACAGGAATCGAACTTAGAGCTTCCATGAATAATATAGAACAGAATTAATATCTATAACACAGATTTCCTTAAACGGATCTGATTCCTAGACCTCAGTTCCGTTTAACTTAAACGGAACTAGGAACCAGACCCGAGTTCCGTTTAAGCTTATACGGAACTAGGAACCAGACCCGAGTTCCGTTTAACAAACATACTGGCCAACGAGCGGAGTTCCGTTTATTAGGATTCCTATCTCTAACTGCATGTTCAATTACCTATTATATACAGGAATCGAACTTAGAGCTTCCATGAATAATACAGAACAGAATTAATATCTATAACACAGATTTCCTTAAACGGAACTAGGAACCAGACCCGAGTTCCGTTTAACTTATACGGAACTAGGAACCAGACCCGAGTTCCGTTTAAGCTTATACGGAACTAGGAACCAGACCCGAGTTCCGTTTAACAAACATACTGGTCAACGAGCGGAGTTCCGTTTATTAGGATTCCTATCTCTAACTGCATGTTCAATTACCTATTATATACAGGAATCGAACTTAGAGCTTCCATGAATAATACAGAACAGAATTAATATCTATAACACAGATTTCCTTAAACGGATCTGATACCTAGACCCGAGTTCCGTTTAACTTAAACGGAACTAGGAACCAGACCCGAGTTCCGTTTAAGCTTATACGGAACTAGGAACCAGACCCGAGTTCCGTTTAACAAACATACTGGTCAACGAGCGGAGTTCCGTTTATTAGGATTTCTACCTCTTAAAGATAATAAATTACATATGTTATAAAGGAATCTAGCTCTAGAGCTTCAGGAACGATACAACTATATAATTTAATCTCTATAACACAGATTTCCTTAAACGGATCTGATACCTAGACCTCAGTTCCGTTTAACTTAAACGGAACTAGGAACCAGACCCGAGTTCCGTTTAAGCTTATACGGAACTAGGAACCAGACCCGAGTTCCGTTTAACAAACATACTGGCCAACGAGCGGAGTTCCGTTTATTAGGATTCCTATCTCTAACTGCATGTTCAATTACCTATTATATACAGGAATCGAACTTAGAGCTTCCATGAATAATATAGAACAGAATTAATATCTATAACACAGATTTCCTTAAACGGATCTGATACCTAGACCTCAGTTCCGTTTAACTTAAACGGAACTAGGAACCAGACCCGAGTTCCGTTTAAGCTTATACGGAACTAGGAACCAGACCCGAGTTCCGTTTAACAAACATACTGGCCAACGAGCGGAGTTCCGTTTATTAGGATTCCTATCTCTAACTGCATGTTCAATTACCTATTATATACAGGAATCGAACTTAGAGCTTCCATGAATAATACAAACAGAATTAATATCTATAACACAGATTTCCTTAAACGGAACTAGGAACCAGACCTCAGTTCCGTTTAAGCTTATACGGAACTAGGAACCAGACCCGAGTTCCGTTTAAGCTTATACGGAACTAGGAACCAGACCCGAGTTCCGTTTAACAAACATACTGGTCAACGAGCGGAGTTCCGTTTATTATGATTCCTATCTCTAACTGCATGTTCAATTACCTATTATATACAGGAATCGAACTTAGAGCTTCCATGAATAATACAGAACAGAATTAATATCTATAACACAGATTTCCTTAAACGGATCTGATACCTAGACCCGAGTTCCGTTTAACTTAAACGGAACTAGGAACCAGACCCGAGTTCCGTTTAAGCTTATACGGAACTAGGAACCAGACCCGAGTTCCGTTTAACAAACATACTGGTCCAACGAGCGGAGTTCCGTTTATTAGGATTCCTACCTCTAAAGATGTTCAATTACATATTATATAAAGGAATCGAACTCTGAGCTTCAGAACGATACAAACAGAATATAATATCTCTATAACACAGATTTCCTTAAACGGATCTGATACCTAGACCTCAGTTCCGTTTAACTTAAACGGAACTAGGAACCAGACCCGAGTTCCGTTTAAGCTTATACGGAACTAGGAACCAGACCCGAGTTCCGTTTAACAAACATACTGGCCAACGAGCGGAGTTCCGTTTATTAGGATTCCTATCTCTAACTGCATGTTCAATTACCTATTATATACAGGAATCGAACTTAGAGCTTCCATGAATAATATAGAACAGAATTAATATCTATAACACAGATTTCCTTAAACGGATCTGATACCTAGACCTCAGTTCCGTTTAACTTAAACGGAACTAGGAACCAGACCCGAGTTCCGTTTAAGCTTATACGGAACTAGGAACCAGACCCGAGTTCCGTTTAACAAACATACTGGCCAACGAGCGGAGTTCCGTTTATTAGGATTCCTATCTCTAACTGCATGTTCAATTACCTATTATATACAGGAATCGAACTTAGAGCTTCCATGAATAATACAGAACAGAATTAATATCTATAACACAGATTTCCTTAAACGATCTGATACCTAGACCTCAGTTCCGTTTAACTTAAACGGAACTAGGAACCAGACCCGAGTTCCGTTTAAGCTTATACGGAACTAGGAACCAGACCCGAGTTCCGTTTAACAAACATACTGGCCAACGAGCGGAGTTCCGTTTATTAGGATTCCTATCTCTAACTGCATGTTCAATTACCTATTATATACAGGAATCGAACTTAGAGCTTCCATGAATAATACAGAACAGAATTAATATCTATAACACAGATTTCCTTAAACGGATCTGATACCTAGACCCGAGTTCCGTTTAACTTAAACGGAACTAGGAACCAGACCCGAGTTCCGTTTAAGCTTATACGGAACTAGGAACCAGACCCGAGTTCCGTTTAACAAACATACTGGTCAACGAGCGGAGTTCCGTTTATTAGGATTTCTATCTCTAATAAGATAATAAATTACATATGTTATAAAGGAATCGAACTCTGAGCTTCAGGAACGATATAACTTAGAATAATTTATCTCTATAACACAGATTTCCTTAAACGGATCTGATACCTAGACCTCAGTTCCGTTTAACTTAAACGGAACTAGGAACCAGACCCGAGTTCCGTTTAAGCTTATACGGAACTAGGAACCAGACCCGAGTTCCGTTTAACAAACATACTGGCCAACGAGCGGAGTTCCGTTTATTAGGATTCCTATCTCTAACTGCATGTTCAATTACCTATTATATACAGGAATCGAACTTAGAGCTTCCATGAATAATATAGAACAGAATTAATATCTATAACACAGATTTCCTTAAACGGATCTGATACCTAGACCTCAGTTCCGTTTAACTTAAACGGAACTAGGAACCAGACCCGAGTTCCGTTTAAGCTTATACGGAACTAGGAACCAGACCCGAGTTCCGTTTAACAAACATACTGGCCAACGAGCGGAGTTCCGTTTATTAGGATTCCTATCTCTAACTGCATGTTCAATTACCTATTATATACAGGAATCGAACTTAGAGCTTCCATGAATAATATAGAACAGAATTAATATCTATAACACAGATTTCCTTAAACGGATCTGATACCTAGACCTCAGTTCCGTTTAACTTAAACGGAACTAGGAACCAGACCCGAGTTCCGTTTAAGCTTATACGGAACTAGGAACCAGACCCGAGTTCCGTTTAACAAACATATACTGGCCAACGAGCGGAGTTCCGTTTATTAGGATTCCTATCTCTAACTGCATGTTCAATTACCTATTATATACAGGAATCGAACTTAGAGCTTCCATGAATAATATAGAACAGAATTAATATCTATAACACAGATTTCCTTAAACGGATCTGATACCTAGACCTCAGTTCCGTTTAACTTAAACGGAACTAGGAACCAGACCCGAGTTCCGTTTAAGCTTATACGGAACTAGGAACCAGACCCGAGTTCCGTATAACCCATCGCTTGCATAGACATTTGTAAAGCTCACCTGACCCGAATGGCCCGATATACGAATAAAATAATATAGATTATCTTATATTAATGCGATTAAATTCTGGATGGACCGTTGCTCCCCTTACAATAAATTTTTAAATTGGCTTGCCATAGCATTTACTCAATTTTAGCTCAACTGGGTCCAAAGGACCGAGTTAAGTTTATGCGATAGCGCGACGTGCGGCGTTGATGAATGAGACCGGAATTCCGTTGAAATTAAATGTGAAAATTCTAGCAACAGACCGTTTAAGCCCAGTACATACGATTTTTACAGATATCTTTTATCCCGATAATCCCCATGGTAAAAGGATTTATTTTAAAATTTAAATCAAACAAAGTGTTTTCTCGCGAAATATTCAGATTTCCAGATTATGTTTCTTCATTTATTTTTATTTTTATTTTTATGTGAAAGAGTATTTCAAATTTATATTTTTCTGATATTTTAATATTCTGTTAAATTGATGTGCATTTTATCGAACTTCAAGCATAAACCAAAACTGCCTTTGAAATATACATGTATATTGTACCTATTGATCTTGGTTAAGAATATCATCATTTTCCATGAGTCAACAAAATAGATCACAAGGAAGCACCTGTTTTATGAAGTAATTGTCACAAAAACAATTGGAAAAATAGTAAAACAGGCTCCACGATTTTGCAATAGCGGTAGTACGGCGGGTCGTATTAGGGCCACTATATAATTTAATTTTATCTTGTACGTACAAGTTATTTTCTTGTACGTACAACTTAGTATCTTGTACTTACAAGTTAGTATCTTGTACGTACAAGATCAGTATCTTGTACGTATAACTTAGTACTTGTACATACAAGTTGAGTTGAAACTGCTGTTCATCTACCGCAGAATTGAGTCCTCTGCCTGATATTTTTCGTAATTAAAGATAGTCTGTCTACTTTTTCATTGCTTCAAGCACGATCACAGGTTTATTAACTTATTTGACAATATTCAAAATATAAATATATATTAATGAGGACAATATCTATTTCACAATCATAATTTGAAATTGCCGGATTATGAGTTTGAAACTGTATAGTCACTTGCATTATATTTGAAACTGACACTGTATAGTTCCTTTCGAGGAAACTGTATAGTCGCTTGTTTTATAGATAAGATATATTTAGTGATAAAATGTATATGATACATCTCCGATAAATGATAAGTTTTATCTATTAAAAAGAGGAGAAAACAAATTCGTAATTTTCTTCAGTAATTAAAAGTTAAATACTTCATACTGGTGCCATTATTGGAAATGTTGGAGCATTTATTTTACATCAGAATATTAGTATTGAAAATAATTAACTGCCTCCGAAAAAAAATCCTAAGCATTATGCCCTAATTCGAACGAGTTACTGATTGCACTGATTGCAAAGACAACAAAGGCAAAACAAATTATTTCATATGTTTTTTTTGTGTTTATTAGACATATATACACACATCAATTATTGTCCAAATGATGATCATATTTATTACTCCGTTATAAACATTTACATGTACAGGGTGTCCCAAAAACATATCCCGAGTTTTGACGCTTTATAAAAATGGTTTTGGTAGACAGAGGAATTTGATCTATTTACCATTAGAAAGGTAGTAATCTGCTCTGTACAACGATATATAACAATCCGGACAAATATCTTTTTGTGAAGACTTATATTGAAAATCGAGAGAAAGTCATATTTCGCTAATTTTGCGTTTTGTTCAGAAAATCAATAACTTTCAGTTAAAGAATGGGCACGAGGTTGTCCGCCCTTCTTTTCGATGACAAGATGAATTCTGACCCAGAAATTCCTCACCACCTCACAATTCTGTAAATCTGCTTCCTGCAGATGGACAGCATACCTGGGTGACATTTTCATAAAATTTCATTAATGTAAGTATGGGATTTTCCGATCGCATTGTAGATTTTAATAACTTCAGCATGAATCTTCATGGTGCTAGAAAGTCATCAAAATATGACATAATCGATGATATCATCATTTCTATTATGACGTCATCACACATAATGGCGATGTAATCTGTAAATTTGTACCCAATTAAGTTAAATTTGGATACTCCTGCTTTCCAAATCATTTTGAATTTTCAAAACAAGTTTAGTATTGCAAAATTTATTATCCGTCAAAGTCGGGACATGTTTTTTGGGACACCCTGTATATGTTCGGAAACTTATCAAAGCATCACAACTCCACAAAATGTCGCAAGGTATTCTTTTTTTCCATTTGGCTTAAACAAAGGGTACGTAATATACGTATAGCTTCATGCGATGCGATTGTGACAGTAAACCAGTCACATTCTTTAATACCGAGAGTTTCAACATTGTACTATCTTGTACGTACAAGATACTAAGTTGTACGTACAAGATACTAACGTGAACGTACAAGATATTAACTTGTACGTACAAGATACTAACTTTGCAGTATCTTGTACGTACAAGATACTAAGTTGTACGTACAAGATACTATCTTGCAGTATCTTGTACGTACAAGATACTAACTTGTACGTACAAGATACTAAGTTGTACGTTCAAGATACTAGGTTGTACGTACCAAGATAGTAACTTGTACGTACAAGATACTAAGATTGTACGTACAAGATAGTAACTTGTACGTACAAGATATTAACTTGTACGTACAAGATACTAATTGTACGTACAAGATACTAAGTTGTACGTACAAGATAGTAAGTTGTACGTACAAGATATTAAGTTGTACGTACAAGATATTAACTTGTACGTACAAGATAAATCAAATTTTGCAGTGGCCCTAATACGCCGCCGTACGGTAGAGAGTCAGTCCCAGTATTTTTACAATTTTGAATTCCCACTAAGGATGCTACCATCGCAATATGAGCACTATCCCATACTTAATTTCAGAGAAAAGTCGTTTATATGGAAATAAACACATTGACCCCTTTTGGCCCCGCCCCTCAGGCCCAAGAGGATAAGCCACACCCTTTGTATAATTTTGTATCCTCATCCCATAACAGATACTACCTTTGCAATATTTTTTTGTTATATATCGTGCTAAGTTTTAGAGAAGAAGTCTTTTATACGGAAATTAGAGTTTTTCAATGTTAAAAGCCACTTTTCATGATATAATATTTACCATAACTTTAGAATTCAAATACATTACATACACCAATTTTTATAGCCCTGAAAACATTATATTTGAGAATCCCGTCTCCCTACCGTACTTTATTTCGTACTCGACGAGAGTATATAGAATGGTGTCCCTTTCTAAAAACCTCTATGTAGCCACGAGGACAAATGACTGAGGAGTGAAAGGGAATGAGGACAGAAGGGTGGAAACCCATAAAAGTTATTGTTAGTTTTACATCATGTAAATTGGTTTTACATTGAAAAACCTCAATTTCTTTTCAGTAATACGCTACCATAACTTTAGTACGCAAATTTGTCTTACCGTAATGGAGAGTCCGAAGCCATGCAGCCCAGTCAAATGGCAAATGTAGGGGACAGGCCCCAGGCAGAGAATATAAAACAGGGTTGAATGAACAAAGGAAAAAACGAAAATACCTCCCCGTGGAAAGAGGTGCACCATTGTGAAACCTGCTTGCATAATGTTAAAAGACCATATATGTATATAATGTCTACTGAGGAAGAACAGTCACAGACTGAATCATCACAACTGGGCCCAAGGAAAACAGTCCATCAGAGTGGAAGGACAGAGACCGGAGGTGAAAGTAGACTGACCACGCCAAACGGCAGAAGACATCATGTCCTGGTACAAGGACCTATTGCGGAGAGCCAAAGAAGTCGCTAGAAATACGCGAAGAGCGAAAAGACAATGCATGAATATCACTTCTCCTGTGGCCTGAGGCAACAGCAAGCAGGAAGACAGTCTTTAAAGTTAAAAACTTTATGGAGACCGATCCTAAAGGCACATTAGAAGCTGAAGCCCCCATTTGTGACTTTAACACGAGTTCTAGGTTCCACTGTGGAGCTCAGACAGGCTTTTCTTCGGATATGTCAGCTCTCATCGCCCGATCGATTAGGTCTTTCTCCTCTGCCGTCTACCAGTCACGCTGGAAGATCTTCTTTGATTGGTGTATCGTCAGGAGGATTGATCCGGTCATGGCCTCTGCCCAGCTGATTGCGAGTTTCATTCTCCTTGTTGTTTAGGGAGCGCAATAATGTACTATTGCAGGCTATCGCACAGCTATTGCCAGTGGGTATGATCTTCATTTCTTTGTCTGTCTTGATTCGGGGGTTCAATCTGGACAGGCCTAACGTCAGCTTCCACAGTGGAACCTAGAACTCGTGTTAAAGTCACAAATGGGGGCTTCAGCTTCTAATGTGCCTTTAGGATCGGTCTCCATAAAGTTTTTAACTTTAAAGACTGTCTTCCTGCTTGCTGTTGCCTCAGGCCACAGGAGAAGTGATATTCATGCATTGTCTTTTCGCTCTTCGCGTATTTCTAGCGACTTCTTTGGCTCTCCGCAATAGGTCCTTGTACCAGGACATGATGTCTTCTGCCGTTTGGCGTGGTCAGTCTACTTTCACCTCCGGTCTCTGTCCTTCCACTCTGATGGACTGTTTTCCTTGGGCCCAGTTGTGATGATTCAGTCTGTGACTGTTCTTCCTCAGTAGACATTATATACATATATGGTCTTTTAACATTATGCAAGCAGGTTTCACAATGGTGCACCTCTTTCCACGGGGAGGTATTTTCGTTTTTTCCTTTGTTCATTCAACCCTGTTTTATATTCTCTGCCTGGGGCCTGTCCCCTACATTTGCCATTTGACTGGGCTGCATGGCTTCGGACTCTCCATTACGGTAAGACAAATTTGCGTACTAAAGTTATGGTAGCGTATTACTGAAAAGAAATTGAGGTTTTTCAATGTAAAACCAATTTACATGATGTAAAACTAACAATAACTTTATGGGGTTCCACCCTTCTGTCCTCATTCCCTTTCCTCCTCAGTCATTTGTCCTCGTGGCTACATAGAGGTTTTTAGAAAGGGACACCATTCTATATACTCTCGTCGAGTACGAAATAAAGTACGGTAGGGAGACGGGATTCTCAAATATAATGTTTTCAGGGCTATAAAAATTGGTGTATGTAATGTATTTGAATTCTAAAGTTATGGTAAATATTATATCATGAAAAGTGGCTTAACATTGAAAAACTCTAATTTCCGTATAAAAGACTTCTTCTCTAAAACTTAGCACGATATATAACAAAAAATATTGCAAAGGTAGTATCTGTATGGGATGAGGATACAAAATTATACAAAGGGTGTGGCTTATCCTCTTGGGCCTGAGGGGCGGGGCCAAAAGGGGTCAATGTGTTTATTTCCATATAAACGACTTTTCTCTGAAATTAAGTATGGGATAGTGCTCATATTGCGATGGTAGCATCCTTAGTGGGAATTCAAAATTGTAAAAATACTGGGACTGACTCTCTACCGTACGGCGGCGTATTAGGGCCACTGCAAAAATTTGATTTATCTTGTACGTACAAGTTAATATCTTGTACGTACAACTTAGTATCTTGTACGTACAAGTTACTATCTTGTACGTACAACTTAGTATCTTGTACGTACAAGTTAATATCTTGTACGTACAAGTTACTATCTTGTACGTACAACTTAGTATCTTGTACGTACAAGTTACTATCTTGTACGTACAACCTAGTATCTTGAACGTACAACTTAGTATCTTGTACGTACAAGTTAGTATCTTGTACGTACAAGATACTGCAAGATAGTATCTTGTACGTACAACTTAGTATCTTGTACGTACAAGATACTGCAAGTTAGTATCTTGTACGTACAAGTTAATATCTTGTACGTTCACGTTAGTATCTTGTACGTACAACTTAGTATCTTGTACGTACAAGATAGTACAATGTTGAAACTCTCGGTATTAAAGAATGTGACTGGTTTACTGTCACAATCGCATCGCATGAAGCTATACGTATATTACGTACCCTTTGTTTAAGCCAAATGGAAAAAAAGAATACCTTGCGACATTTTGTGGAGTTGTGATGCTTTGATAAGTTTCCGAACATATACAGGGTGTCCCAAAAATCATGTCCCGACTTTGACGAGTAATAAATTTTGCAATACTAAACTTGTTTTGAAAATTCAAAATGATTTGGAAAGCAGAAGAATCCTTATTTAACTTAATTGGGTACAAATGTACAGATTATATTGTCATTATGTGTGATGACGTCATAATAGAAATGATGATATCATCGATTATGTCATATTTTGATGACTTTCTAGCACCATGAAGATTCATGCTGAAGTTATTAAAATCTACAATGCGATCGGAAAATCCCATACTTACATTAATGAAATTTTATGAAAATGTCACCCAGGTATGCTGTCCATCTGCAGGAAGCAGATTTACAGAATTGTGAGGTGGTGAGGAATTTCTGGGTCAGAATTCATCTTGTCATCGAAAAGAAGGGCGGACACCTCGTGCCCATTCTTTAACTGAAAGTTATTGATTTTCTGAACAAAACGCAAAATTAGCGAAATATGACTTTCTCTCGATTTTCAATATAAGTCTTCACAAAAAGATATTTGTCCGGATTGTTATATATCGTTGTACAGAGCAGATTACTACCTTTCTAATGGTAAATAGATCAAATTCCTCTGTCTACCAAAACCATTTTTATAAAGCGTCAAACTCGGGATATGTTTTTGGGACACCCTGTACATGTAAATGTTTATAACGGAGTAATAAATATGATCATCATTTGGACAATAATTGATGTGTGTATATATGTCTAATAAACACAAAAAAAAACATATGAAATAATTTGTTTTGCCTTTGTTGTCTTTGCAATCAGTGCAATCAGTAACTCGTTCGAATTAGGGCATAATGCTTAGGATTTTTTTCGGAGGCAGTTAATTATTTTCAATACTAATATTCTGATGTAAAATAAATGCTCCAACATTTCCAATAATGGCACCAGTATGAAGTATTTAACTTTAATTACTGAAGAAAATTACGAATTTGTTTTCTCCTCTTTTTAATAGATAAAACTTATCATTTATCGGAGATGTATCATATACATTTTATCACTAAATATATCTTATCTATATAAAACAAGCGACTATACAGTTTCCTCGAAAGGAACTATACAGTGTCAGTTTCAAAATAATGCAAGTGACTATACAGTTTCAACTCATAATCCGGCAATTTCAAATTATGATTGTGAAAAAAAGATATTGTCCTCATTAATATATATTTATATTTTGAATATTGTCAAATAAGTTAATAAACCTGTGATCGTGCTTGAAGCAATGAAAAGTAGACAGACTATCTTTAATTACGAAAAATATCAGGCAGAGGACTCAATTCTGCGGTGATGAACAGCAGTTCAACTCAACTTGTATGTACAAGTACTAAGTTATACGTACAAGATACTATCTTGTACGTACAAGATACTAACTTGTAAGTACAAGATACTAAGTTGTACGTACAAGAAAATAACTTGTACGTACAAGATAAATTAAATTATATAGTGGCCCTAATACGCCGCCGCCGTACTACCGCTATTGCAAATCGTGGAGCCTGTTTTACTATTTCCAATTGTTTTTGTGACAATTACTTCATAAAACAGGTGCTTCCTTGTGATCTATTTTGTTGACTCATGGAATGATATTCTTAACCAAGATCAATAGGTACAATATACATGTATATTTCAAAGGCAGTTTTGGTTTATGCTTGAAGTTCGATAAAATGCACATCAATTTAACAGAATATTAAAATATCAGAAAAATATAAATTTGAAATACTCTTTCACATAAAAATAAAAATAAAAATAAATGAAGAAACATAATCTGGAAATCTGAATATTTCGAGAAAACATTGTTTGATTTAAATTTTAAAATAAAATCCTTTTACCATGGGGATTAGATAAAGATATCTGTAAAAATCGTATGTACTGGGCTTAAACGGTCTGTTGCCTAGAATTTCCATTTAATTTCAACGGAATTCCGGTCTCATTCATCAACGCCGCACGTCGCGCTATCGCATAACTTAACTCGGTCCTTTGGACCAGTTGAGCTAAAATGAGTAAATGCTATGGCAAGCCAATTTAAAATTTATTGAAGGAGCAAGGTCCATCCAGAATTTAATCGCATTATATAAGATATCTCATATTATTATATTCGATATCGGGCCCTTCGGGTCAGGTGAGCTTTACAAATGTCTATGCAAGCGATGGGTTATACGGAACTCGGGTCTGGTTCCTAGTTCCGTATAAGCTTAAACGGAACTCGGGTCTGGTTCCTAGTTCCGTTTAAGTTAAACGGAACTGAGGTCTTGGTATCAGATCCGTTTAAGGAAATCTGTGTTATAGATATTAATTCTGTTCTATATTATTCATGGAAGCTCTAAGTTCGATTCCTGTATATAATAGGTAATTGAACATGCAGTTAGAGATAGGAATCCTAATAAACGGAACTCCGCTCGTTGGCCAGTATATTTGTTAAACGGAACTCGGGTCTGGTTCCTAGTTCCGTATAAGCTTAAACGGAACTCGGGTCTGGTTCCTAGTTCCGTTTAAGTTAAACGGAACTGAGGTCTAGGTATCAGATCCGTTTAAGGAAATCTGTGTTATAGATATTAATTCTGTTCTATATTATTCATGGAAGCTCTAAGTTCGATTCCTGTATATAATAGGTAATTGAACATGCAGTTAGAGATAGGAATCCTAATAAACGGAACTCCGCTCGTTGGCCAGTATGTTTGTTAAACGGAACTCGGGTCTGGTTCCTAGTTCCGTATAAGCTTAAACGGAACTCGGGTCTGGTTCCTAGTTCCGTTTAAGTTAAACGGAACTGAGGTCTAGGTATCAGATCCGTTTAAGGAAATCTGTGTTATAGATATTAATTCTGTTCTATATTATTCATGGAAGCTCTAAGTTCGATTCCTGTATATAATAGGTAATTGAACATGCAGTTAGAGATAGGAATCCTAATAAACGGAACTCCGCTCGTTGGCCAGTATGTTTGTTAAACGGAACTCGGGTCTGGTTCCTAGTTCCGTATAAGCTTAAACGGAACTCGGGTCTGGTTCCTAGTTCCGTTTAAGTTAAACGGAACTGAGGTCTAGGTATCAGATCCGTTTAAGGAAATCTGTGTTATAGAGATAAATTATATAAGTTGTATCGTTCCTGAAGCTCAGAGCTAGATTCCTTTATAACATATGTAATTTATTATCTTATAAGAGGTAGAAATCCTAATAAACGGAACTCCGCTCGTTGACCAGTATGTTTGTTAAACGGAACTCGGGTCTGGTTCCTAGTTCCGTATAAGCTTAAACGGAACTCGGGTCTGGTTCCTAGTTCCGTTTAAGTTAAACGGAACTCGGGTCTAGGTATCAGATCCGTTTAAGGAAATCTGTGTTATAGATATTAATTCTGTTCTGTATTATTCATGGAAGCTCTAAGTTCGATTCCTGTATATAATAGGTAATTGAACATGCAGTTAGAGGTAGGAATCCTAATAAACGGAACTCCGCTCGTTGGCCAGCATGTTTGTTAAACGGAACTCGGGTCTGGTTCCTAGTTCCGTATAAGCTTAAACGGAACTCGGGTCTGGTTTCTAGTTCCGTTTAAGTAACGGAACTGAGTCTAGTCGATCGTTAAGGAAATCTGTGTTATAGATATTAATTCTGTTCTGTATTATTCATGGAAGCTCTAAGTTCGATTCCTGTATATAATAGGTAATTGAACATGCAGTTAGAGATAGGAATCCTAATAAACGGAACTCCGCTCGTTGGCCAGTATGTTTGTTAAACGGAACTCGGGTCTGGTTCCTAGTTCCGTATAAGCTTAAACGGAACTCGGGTCTGGTTCCTAGTTCCGTTTAAGTTAAACGGAACTGAGGTCTAGGTATCAGATCCGTTTAAGGAAATCTGTGTTATAGATATTAATTCTGTTCTATATTATTCATGGAAGCTCTAAGTTCGATTCCTGTATATAATAGGTAATTGAACATGCAGTTAGAGATAGGAATCCTAATAAACGGAACTCCGCTCGTTGGCCAGTATGTTTGTTAAACGGAACTCGGGTCTGGTTCCTAGTTCCGTATAAGCTTAAACGGAACTCGGGTCTGGTTCCTAGTTCCGTTTAAGTTAAACGGAACTGAGGTCTAGGTATCAGATCCGTTTAAGGAAATCTGTGTTATAGAGATAAATTATATAAGTTGTATCGTTCCTGAAGCTCAGAGCTAGATTCCTTTATAACATATGTAATTTATTATCTTATAAGAGGTAGAAATCCTAATAAACGGAACTCCGCTCGTTGGCCAGTATGTTTGTTAAACGGAACTCGGGTCTGGTTCCTAGTTCCGTATAAGCTTAAACGGAACTCGGGTCTGGTTCCTAGTTCCGTTTAAGTTAAACGGAACTCGGGTCTAGGTATCAGATCCGTTTAAGGAAATCTGTGTTATAGATATTAATTCTGTTCTGTATTATTCATGGAAGCTCTAAGTTCGATTCCTGTATATAATAGGTAATTGAACATGCAGTTAGAGATAGGAATCATAATAAACGGAACTCCGCTCGTTGACCAGTATGTTTGTTAAACGGAACTCGGGTCTGGTTCCTAGTTCCGTATAAGCTTAAACGGAACTCGGGTCTGGTTCCTAGTTCCGTTTAAGCTTAAACGGAACTCGGGTCTGGTTCCTAGATCCGTTTAAGGAAATCTGTGTTATAGATATTAATTCTGTTCTGTATTATTCAATGGAAGCTCTAAGTTCGATTCCTGTATATAATAGGTAATTGAACATGCAGTTAGAGATAGGAATCCTAATAAACGGAACTCCGCTCGTTGGCCAGTATGTTTGTTAAACGGAACTCGGGTCTGGTTCCTAGTTCCGTATAAGCTTAAACGGAACTCGGGTCTGGTTCCTAGTTCCGTTTAAGTTAAACGGAACTGAGGTCTAGGTATCAGATCCGTTTAAGGAAATCTGTGTTATAGATATTAATTCTGTTCTATATTATTCATGGAAGCTCTAAGTTCGATTCCTGTATATAATAGGTAATTGAACATGCAGTTAGAGATAGGAATCCTAATAAACGGAACTCCGCTCGTTGGCCAGTATGTTTGTTAAACGGAACTCGGGTCTGGTTCCTAGTTCCGTATAAGCTTAAACGGAACTCGGGTCTGGTTCCTAGTTCCGTTTAAGTTAAACGGAACTGAGGTCTAGGTATCAGATCCGTTTAAGGAAATCTGTGTTATAGAGATAAATTATATAAGTTGTATCGTTCTGAAGCTCAGAGCTAGATTCCTTTATAACATATGTAATTTATTATCTTATAAGAGGTAGAAATCCTAATAAACGGAACTCCGCTCGTTGACCAGTATGTTTGTTAAACGGAACTCGGGTCTGGTTCCTAGTTCCGTATAAGCTTAAACGGAACTCGGGTCTGGTTCCTAGTTCCGTTTAAGTTAAACGGAACTCGGGTCTAGGTATCAGATCCGTTTAAGGAAATCTGTGTTATAGATATTAATTCTGTTCTGTATTATTCATGGAAGCTCTAAGTTCGATTCCTGTATATAATAGGTAATTGAACATGCAGTTAGAGATAGGAATCCTAATAAACGGAACTCCGCTCGTTGACCAGTATGTTTGTTAAACGGAACTCGGGTCTGGTTCCTAGTTCCGTATAAGCTTAAACGGAACTCGGGTCTGGTTCCTAGTTCCGTATAAGCTTAAACGGAACTCGGGTCTGGTTCCTAGTTCCGTTTAAGGAAATCTGTGTTATAGATATTAATTCTGTTCTGTATTATTCATGGAAGCTCTAAGTTCGATTCCTGTATATAATAGGTAATTGAACATGCAGTTAGAGATAGGAATCCTAATAAACGGAACTCCGCTCGTTGGCCAGTATGTTTGTTAAACGGAACTCGGGTCTGGTTCCTAGTTCCGTATAAGCTTAAACGGAACTCGGGTCTGGTTCCTAGTTCCGTTTAAGTTAAACGGAACTGAGGTCTAGGAATCAGATCCGTTTAAGGAAATCTGTGTTATAGATATTAATTCTGTTCTATATTATTCATGGAAGCTCTAAGTTCGATTCCTGTATATAATAGGTAATTGAACATGCAGTTAGAGATAGGAATCCTAATAAACGGAACTCCGCTCGTTGGCCAGTATGTTTGTTAAACGGAACTCGGGTCTGGTTCCTAGTTCCGTATAAGCTTAAACGGAACTCGGGTCTGGTTCCTAGTTCCGTTTAAGTTAAACGGAACTCAGGTCTGGTTCATAGTTCCGTTTAAGTTAAACGGAACTCGGGTCTGGTTCCTAGTTCCGTTTATTAAACGGAACTAGGAACTAGGAACTCGCAACCAACTTCAGCCCTCCACTTACAACTCCATAAGTTATCCATCTGTGTGAAAAACGATATTAATTCACTAACAGACAAAATGATTTATCTAGCAATGCATACTGTCATATAACACTAAAATCGCTATTAGCATACAGTCTTCTCGCTGCAAGCCATATAGTACCATATCCAAGGGTTCTGTTTATTATCGATGTTTAATATGTTTTCTAAAATTCGAATGCTTTCTGAGAGAAGTACTTTGAATTAAAGCATAATCAAATGGCGGAAAAAATTCGTAAACTGTAAGTGAAAAATGCTCTTCGAGTTTATTCAAACAATTTACGAGACTATCGGCCACAGACAGTGCTACTGGTACTGATTCGATCTATTTTCAGGTAAGTATGAGTGTCATTTCTGAAAAAGTAGAAGTTAGTATCAAAAGTTAATGTATACATTTATTACTTATTTTGCAACAACCTTCGTAATCGTGCGAAAGTACCGAAACTTGACCTTGATCACATGCATATTGTGTATTTCAAAAAAAAAAAAAAAATCTCGCTTCGGCGGTCACAACATCCGGTATTTATCCAGTGGAGTTCGCCTACTGAGTTTATTTATGAAGCAACATGATAATGCTGCAGTTATATAGCAGTTAGTTGAGTATTGCCGGAACAAACAAATTTAATATGACTGCCATTTCAATGTGTTTTTAAAATGTTAACTTAGATCTTGAGCTTGATAAAATGTACCAAACTTATAATCATTTGAAATATATAATACGAAATATTTGTGAATGACACACCTGGTTAATCTTACTGTTGTGGTATTATTGTATAACAAAGGTAAAAGTAATACATTTGACAAATTGTGCAGCCAATGTATCAGAGTCTAAAAATGTACTTGAAGCTTGACCAGGTAAGAGGTCTGTGTGTGACTATACTTGTAGCTTGACCAGGTAAGAGGTCTGTGTGTGACTATACTTGAAGCTTGACCAGTGTGTAAGGTAAGAGGTCTGTGTGTGATATACTTGTAGCTTGACCAGGTAAGAGGTCTGTGTGTGTACTATAAGAGTCTGTGTAGCTTGACTTGACAGGTAAGAAGTCTTTATGTGACTATACTTGTAGCTTGACCAGGTAAGAGGTCTGTGTGTAACTATACTTGTACCTTAACCAGGTAAGAGGTCTGTGTGTGACTATACTAGTAGCTTGACCAGGTAAGAGGTCTGTGTGTTTAAACTTGTAGCTTGACCAGGTAAGAGGTCTGTGTGGGACTATACTAGAAGCTTGACCAGGTAAGAAGTCTGTGTGTTTTATAATTGTAGCTTGACCATGTGAGAGGTATGTGTGTGTGACTATACTTGTAGCTTGACCAGGTAAGAGGTCTGTGTGGGACTATACTAGTAGCTTGACCAGGTAAGAGGTCTGTGTGTGACTATACTTGTAGCTTGACCAGGTAAGAGGTCTGTGTGTGACTATACTTGTAGCTTGACCAGGTAAGAGGTCTGTGTGTGACTATACTTGTAGCTTGACCAGGTAAGAGGTCTGTGTGTGACTATACTTGTAGCTTGACCAGGTAAGAGGTCTGTGTGTGACTATACTTGTAGCTTGACCAGGTAAGAGGTCTGTGTGTGACTATACTTGTAGCTTGACCAGGTAAGAGGTCTGTGTGTGACTATACTTGTAGCTTGACCAGGTAAGAGGTCTGTGTGTGACTATACTTGTAGCTTGACCAGGTAAGAGGTCTGTGTGTGACAATACTTGTAGCTTGACCAGGTAAGAGGTCTGTGTGTGACAATTCTTGTAGCTTGACCAGGTAAGAGGTCTGTGTGGGACTATACTTGTAGCTTGACCAGGTAAGAGGTCTGTGTGTGACTATACTTGTACCTTGACCAGGTGAGAGGTCTGTGTGTGACTATACTTGTAGCTTGACCAGGTAAGAGGTCTGTGTGTGACTATACTTGTAGCTTGACCAGGTAAGAGGTCTGTGTGTGACTATACTTGTAGCTTGACCAGGTAAGAGGTCTGTGTGTGACTATACTTGTAGCTTGACCAGGTAAGAGGTCTGTGTGTGCCTATACTTGTAGCTTGGTCAGGTATAGAGGTCTGTGTGTGACTATACTTGTACCTTGACCAGGTAAGAGGTCTGTGTGTGACTATACTTGTAGCTTGACCAGGTAAGAGGTCTGTGTGTGACTATACTTGTAGCTTGACCAGGTAAGAGGTCTGTGTGTGACTATACTTGTAGCTTGACCAGGTAAGAGGTCTGTGTGTGACTATACTTGTAGCTTGACCAGGTAAGAGGTCTGTGTGTGACTATACTTGTAGCTTGGCCAGGTAAAGAGGTCTGTGCGTGACTATATTTGTAGCTTGACCAGGTAAGAGGTCTGTGTGTGACTATACTTGTAGCTTGACCAGGTAAGAGGTCTGTGTGTGACTATACTTGTAGCTTGACCAGGTAAGAGGTCTGTGTGTGACTATACTTGTAGCTTGACCAGGTAAGAGGTCTGTGTGTGACTATACTTGTAGCTTGGTCAGGTAAAGAGGTCTGTGCGTGACTATACTTGTAGCTTGACCAGGTAAGAGGTCTGTGTGGGACTATACTTGTAGCTTGACCAGGTAAGAGGTCTGTGTGTGACTATACTTGTAGCTTGACCAGGTAAGAGGTCTGTGTGTGACTATACTTGTAGCTTGACCAGGTAAGAGGTCTGTGTGGGACTATACTTGTAGCTTGACCAGGTGAGAGGTCTGTGTGTGACTATACTTGTAGCTTGACCAGGTAAGAGGTCTGTGTGTGACTATACTTGTAGCTTGACCAGGTAAGAGGTCTGTGTGGGACTATACTAGTAGCTTGACCAGGTAAGAGGTCTGTGTGTTTAAACTTGTAGCTTGACCAGGTAAGAAGTCTGTGTGGGACTATACTTGTAGCTTGACTAGGTTAAAGGGCTGTGTGACTATACTAGTAACTTGACCAGGTAAGAGGTCTGTGTGGGACTATACTAGAAGCTTGACCAGGTAAGAAGTCTGTGTGTTTTATAATTGTAGCTTGACCATGTGAGAGGTATGTGTGTGACTTTACTTGTAGCTTGACCAGGTGAGAGGTCTATGTGTGACAATACTTGTAGCTTTACCAGGTAAGAGGTCTGTGTGTGACTATACTTGTAGCTTGACCAGGTAAGAGGTCTGTGTGTGTGACTATACTTGTAGCTTGACCAGGTAAGAGGTCTGTGTGTGACTATACTTGTAGCTTGACCAGGTAAGAGGTCTGTGTGTGACTATACTTGTAGCTTGACCAGGTAAGAGGTCTGTGTGTGACTATACTTGTAGCTTGACCAGGTAAGAGGTCTGTGTGTGACTATACTTGTAGCTTGACCAGGTAAGAGGTCTGTGTGTGACTATACTTGTAGCTTGACCAGGTAAGAGGTCTGTGTGTGACTATACTTGTAGCTTGACCAGGTAAGAGGTCTGTGTGTGACTATACTTGTAGCTTGGTCAGGTATAGAGGTCTGTGTGTGCCTATACTTGTAGCTTGACCAGGTAAAGAGGTCTGTGCGTGACTATACTTGTAGCTTGACCAGGTAAGAGGTCTGTGTGGGACTATACTTGTAGCTTGACCAGGTAAGAGGTCTGTGTGTGACTATACTTGTAGCTTGACCAGGTAAGAGGTCTGTGTGGGACTATACTAGTAGCTTGACCAGGTAAGAGGTCTGTGTGTTTAAACTTGTAGCTTGACCAGGTAAGAAGTCTGTGTGGGACTATACTTGTAGCTTGACTAGGTTAAAGGGCTGTGTGACTATACTAGTAACTTGACCAGGTAAGAGGTCTGTGTGGGACTATACTAGAAGCTTGACCAGGTAAGAAGTCTGTGTGTTTTATAATTGTAGCTTGACCATGTGAGAGGTATGTGTGTGACTTTACTTGTAGCTTGACCAGGTGAGAGGTCTATGTGTGACAATACTTGTAGCTTTACCAGGTAAGAGGTCTGTGTGTGACTATACTTGTAGCTTGACCAGGTAAGAGCTCTGTGAGGGACTATACTTGTAGCTTGACAACGTAAGAGGTCTGTGTGTTTATACTTGAATCTTGACCAAGTTAGAGGTCTGTGCGTGACTATACTTGTAGCTTGGTCAGGTATAGAGGTCTGTGCGTGACTATACTTGTAGCTTGACCAGGTAGGAGGTCTGTGTGGGACTATACTTGTAGCTTGACCAGGTAAGAGGTCTGTGTGTGACTATACTTGTAGCTTGACCAGGTAAGAGGTCTGTGTGTGACTATACTTGTAGCTTGACCAGGTAAGAGGTCTGTGTGGGACTATACTTGTACCTTGACCAGGTAAGAGGTCTGTGTGTTTAAACTTGTAGCTTGACCAGGTAAGAAGTCTGTGTGGGACTATACTTGTAGCTTGACTAGGTTAAAGGGCTGTGTGACTATACTAGTAACTTGACCAGGTAAGAGGTCTGTGTGGGACTATACTAGAAGCTTGACCAGGTAAGAAGTCTGTGTGTTTTATAATTGTAGCTTGACCATGTGAGAGGTATGTGTGTGTGACTTTACTTGTAGCTTGACCAGGTGAGAGGTCTATGTGTGACAATACTTTTAGCTTGACCAGGTAAGAGGTCTGTGTGTGACTATACTTGTAGCTTTACCAGGTAAGATATCTGTGTGTGACTATACTTGTAGCTTGACCAGGTAAGAGGTCTGTGTGTGACTATACTTGTAGCTTGACCAGGTAAGAGGTCTGTGTGTGACTATACTTGTAGCTTGACCAGGTAAGAGGTCTGTGTGTGACTATACTTGTAGCTTGACCAGGTAAGAGGTCTGTGTGTGACTATACTTGTAGCTTGACCAGGTAAGAGGTCTGTGTGTGACTATACTTGTAGCTTGACCAGGTAAGAGGTCTGTGTGTGACTATACTTGTAGCTTGACCAGGTAAGAGGTCTGTGTGGGACTATACTTGTAGCTTGACCAGGTAAGAGGTCTGTGTGGGACTATACTTGTAACTTTGTCAGGTATAGAGGTCTGTGCGTGACTATACTTGTAGCTTGGTCAGGTAAAGAGGTCTGTGCGTGACTATACTTGTAGCTTGACCAGGTAAGAGGTCTGTGTGGGACTATACTTGTAGCTTGACCAGGTAAGAGGTCTGTGTGTGACTATACTTGTAGCTTGACCAGGTAAGAGGTCTGTGTGGGACTATACTAGTAGCTTGACCAGGTAAGAGGTCTGTGTGTTTAAACTTGTAGCTTGACCAGGTAAGAAGTCTGTGTGGGACTATACTTGTAGCTTGACTAGGTTAAAGGGCTGTGTGACTATACTAGTAACTTGACCAGGTAAGAGGTCTGTGTGGGACTATACTAGAAGCTTGACCAGGTAAGAAGTCTGTGTGTTTTATAATTGTAGCTTGACCATGTGAGAGGTATGTGTGTGTGACTTTACTTGTAGCTTGACCAGGTAAGAAGTCTGTGTGGGACTATACTTGTAGCTTGACTAGGTTAAAGGGCTGTGTGACTATACTAGTAACTTGACCAGGTAAGAGGTCTGTGTGGGACTATACTAGAAGCTTGACCAGGTAAGAAGTCTGTGTGTGTGTTTTATAATTGTAGCTTGACCATGTGAGAGGTATGTGTGTGTGACTTTACTTGTAGCTTGACCAGGTGAAAGGTCTATGTGTGACAATACTTTTAGCTTGACCAGGTAAGAGGTCTGTGTGTGACTATACTTGTAGCTTGACCAGGTAAGAGGTCTGTGTGGGACTATACTTGTAGCTTGACAACGTAAGAGGTCTGTGTGTTTATACTTGAATCTTGACCAAGTTAGAGGTCTGTGCGTGACTATACTTGTAGCTTGACCAGTTAAGAGGTCTGTGTGTTTATACTTTAAGCTTGACCAGGTAAGAGGTCTATGTGTAACTGTAGTCTGTAGTGATTACTCATTTTACCCGGATATATCTTGATTGGCTTTTACCTACCTTCCATAACATTGAACTTGAAGCAAATTAGAAAAAATCCAGGTATGTCATATATGGTCTTCTTATTATTTTTTATGTTTTACAAATCTAAAGCAAATTGTACTTATTATCTGATAATTTTTTACTCACTTGATAGTTTATTTAAAAGAGACCATTTTTTGTTTGTCTGGGGATGTTATCTTACTACACCACATGCTATATTTATTGTGTCACATATATAATATGGCGTTAGGAGACATATAGATGAAGAAATGACTGTATAAATTTTATATTTACCGAGTTCAGTGGTCTGTCAGGTTTTTGGGCGAAATGACACACCATCCCAGCTGATATCACTAATACTACCATACCAGCTGCTACAGCAAGATGCTTTGTTCTTCTGTCCATCTTTCTTCTGTCCATCGTATTGTAAGATTTTGTCGATCCTGTTAAGTGGAGATCACAGTAACAACGTGTTGTAATATCCCCGTCACGTCTCTATCCGTCGAATACACGTATGTATTTAACTCGAACTAGCAAAGAATAATTGCCTTTATAAAATTAGAATCTAAATAAAAATCCAGAAAATACCCAAGCTATAAATAGGAACGCCTTATATAGACCAGCCTAGCATACATGCGTTACGAGAATAACAGACAAATGTGCAATCTGTAGGTATGCCTTTATCATAAATTCATAACCTTTGACAGTAAAATTTGTATATTGTTAAGTCCCTGTATCACGTTACCGCTCTAATCAAGGGAGTGGTATCAATACAGAGCTAAATCGCCCTTATACCAAAACCTCCACACCTCACGTTTTTACCAAATCAGATATTATTTCCTACGTCAAAACATTTTGATATTCTCAAATATCATTATTAATTAAGACGTCAACTGTTCACTAGAAACTTTATCGATGTATACTAATATATATATGTAATAAGACCTAGAGCTTTTGTTACGGTTCATAAAGTGGACTACGTCAGCTTCCGACTATCGCGTGGACACGGCAGCTGACAAAAGCCATCAAAATAAAAGAAGAAATATACTATCATGACCCTCTGTGGAGGAGTTGTCTCCCTGGAAAGATCATTTTTTACTCGAGGGATATATCTTTTTATTATAGCGAAAAATGAATGAAAACAAATTCTTTAATTTGCTATATTCAACATCAACGAGCTATCTCTAAATCTAAGTTTGTGGTGAAAGGACTCTTAAATATATTTCCCAACAACTTTGCTATTTAAAGATGCTCCACCGCCGACAAATGGCATTTTTTCACTATCAAAAACAGGATCAGACGATTCAGTATTTTTCTTCAGTTACAAAAGATACTTACTTTACACCATTACCACCATTGAAAAGTTTGGGATTCTCATTTTATTTTAAATCAAAGATATAAAAAATAATTAATTGCATCCCGAAAAATTTAATGGCACTATATCCTTTATGGAATGAAGCACTGATTGCCCATGCACCAAAGGCAATTTTTTTTCATTATCTTTTGTGTTAATTAGGCATATATATATACATGATTAAACACCAGTTATTGTTCAAATGATGAACATAATTTATGCTCTGTCGGCGGTGGAGCAACTTTTAAAAAAATAGGAATACCAAATATCACTAGTTTAAACAGGGCCTAAAACCTTGAAAAGACCAATTTTCATGAGGAATTAAATTTGTTGATTTTGGTAAAAAAAATCCACGAAAATTAAACGTCCACTACCTTTCGAAATGACTTAAATTATCTAAATGGGAATGTAAAACGAGATTTATAACTTTGTTGTTATGAACTTACCGTTCATACTACACGTGACCTTCTTAAGAATTTATTCAAAATAAATTAAATGATCAATATCAAAATGCGGGTCGTTCTATATTTTGCTGTCTCTGTCCTAAAAAGCGCACGAAAAAAAAGGTTTAACGGTAGAGAAGGTCGTCACAAAAATCAAACATCATTTTTATAACCAGGGTATTGTTATTAACGAATTATAAGGTGAAAATAAAAATCCGTTATATCATGTCCTGGGGATGGGAAGGTAACACCTAAACTTATGTTATATTCAATGTCCTGGGATGGGAAGGTAAGACCTAATGTTGTGTTATATTCTATGTCCTGTGTGTGGGAAGGTAAGACCTAATGTTATGTTATATTCTATGTCCTGGTGTGGGAAGGTAAGACCTAATGTTGTGTTATATTCTATGTCCTGTGGTGGGAAGGTAAGACCTAATGTTATGTGATATTCTATGTCCTGGGATGGGAAGGTAAGACCTAATGTTGTGTGATATTTCATGTCCTGTGTGTGGGAAGGTAAGACCTAATGTTGTGTTATATTCTATGTCCTGTGGTGGGAAGGTAAGACCTAATGTTGTGTGATATTCTATGTTCTGAGGTGGGAAGGTAATTCCTAATGTTGTGTTATTTTCTATGTCCTGTGTGTGGGAAGGTAAGACCTAATGTTATGTGATATTTGATGTCCTGTGGTGGGAAGGTAAGACCTAATGTTGTGTGATATTCTATGTCCTGAGGTGGGAAGGTAATTCCTAATGTTGTGTGATATTTTATGTCCTGTGTGTGGGAAGATAAGACCTAATGTTGTGTTATATTTTCGTGTCCTGTGTGTGTGGGAAGGTAAGACCTAATGTTGTGTGATATTCTATGTCCTGTGTGTGGGAAGGTAAGACCTAATGTTATGTGATATTTCATGTCCTGTGTGTGTGGGAAGGTAAGACCTAATGTTGTGTGATATTCTATGTCCTGTGTGTGGGAAGGTAAGACCTAATGTTGTGTTATATTCTATGTCCTGAGGTGGGAAGGTAAGACCTAATGTTGTGTTATATTTCATGTCCTGTGTGTGGGAAGGTAAGACCTAATGTTGTGTTATATTCTATGTCCTGAGGTGGGAAGGTAAGACCTAATGTTGTGTGATATTCTATGTCCTGTGTGTGGGAAGGTAAGACCTAATGTTGTGTGATATTCTATGTCCTGTGGTGGGAAGGTAAGACCTAATGTTGTATTATATTCTATGTCCTGAGGTTGGAAGGTAAGACCTTATGTTGTGTTTATATTCTATGTCCTGAGGTGGGAAGGTAAGACCTAATGTTGTGTTATATTTCATGTCCTGTGTGTGGGAAGGTAAGACCTAATGTTGTGTGATATTCTATGTCCTGTGTGTGGGAAGGTAAGACCTAATGTTGTGTGATATTCTATGTCCTGTGTGTGGGAAGGTAAGACCTAATGTTATGTGATATTTTATGTCCTGTGGTGGGAAGGTAAGACCTAATGTTGTGTTATATTTCATGTCCTGTGTGTGGGAAGGTAAGACATAATGTTGTGTTATATTCTATGTCCTGGGGTGGGAAGGTAAGACCTAATGTTGTGTGATATTTCATGTCCTGTGTGTGTGAAGGTAAGACCTAATGTTGTGTGATATTCTATGTCCTGTGTGTGGGAAGGTAAGACCTAATGTTGTGTTATATTTTATGTCCTGTGGTGGGAAGGTAAGACCTAATGTTGTGTTATATTTTATGTCCTGAGGTGGGAAGGTAAGACCTAATGTTGTGTTATATTTCATGTCCTGTGTGTGGGAAGGTAAGACCTAATGTTGTGTGATATTCTATGTCCTGAGGTAAGACCTAATGTTGTGTTATATTTCATGTCCTGTGTGTGGGAAGGTAAGACCTAATGTTGTATTATATTCTATGTCCTGAGGTGGGAAGGTAAGACCTAATGTTATGTGATATTTTATGTCCTGAGGTGGGAAGGTAAGACCTAATGTTATGTGATATTCTATGTCCTGAGGTGGGAAGGTAAGACCTAATGTTGTGTTATATTTCATGTCCTCTGTGTGGGAAGGTAAGACCTAATGTTGTGTGATATTCTATGTCCTGTGTGTGGGAAGGTAAGACCTAATGTTGTGTTATATTTCATGTCCTCTGTGTGGGAAGGTAAGACCTAATGTTGTGTGATATTCTATGTCCTGTGTGTGGGAAGGTAAGACCTAATGTTGTGTTATATTTCGTGTCCTGTGTGTGGGAAGGTAAGACCTAATGTTGTGTGATATTCTATGTCCTGTGTGTGGGAAGGTAAGACCTAATGTTGTGTTATATTCTATGTCCTGTGGTGGGAAGGTAAGACCTAATATTGTGTGATATTTCATGTCCTGTGTGTGGGAAGGTAAGACCTATGTTGTGTTTATATTCTATGTCCTGTGGTGGGAAGATAAGACATAATGATATTCTATACCTTGGGGTGGGAAGGTAAGACCTAATGTTGTATTATATTCTATGTCCTGAGGTGGGAAGGTAAGACCTAATGTTGTGTTATATTCTATGTCCTGAGGTGGGAAGGTAAGACCTAATGTTGTGTTATATTTCATGTCCTGTGTGTGGGAAGGTAAGACCTAATGTTGTGTGATATTTTATGTCCTGTGTGTGGGAAGGTAAGGCCTAATGTTATGTGATATTCTATGTCCTGTGTGTGGGAAGGTAAGACCTAATGTTGTGTTATATTCTATGTCCTGAGGTGGGAAGGTAAGACCTAATGTTGTGTTATATTTCATGTCCTGTGTGTGGGAAGGTAAGACCTAATGTTGTGTTTATATTCAATGTCCTGGGGTGGGAAGGTAATTATCTAATGTTGTGTTATATTCTATGTCCTGGGGATGGGAAGGTAAGGCCTAATGTTGTGTTATATTCTATGTCCTGGGGATGGGAAGGTAAGACCTAATGTTGTGTTATATTTCATGTCCTGTGTGTGGGAAGGTAAGACCTAATGTTGTGTTATATTCTATGTCCTGAGGTTTGAAGGTTAAGACCTAATGTTGTGTTATATTCTATGTCCTGAGGTGTGGGAAGGTAAGACCTAATGTTGTGTTATATTCTATGTCCTGAGGTGGGAAGGTAAGACCTAATGTTGTGTTATTTTCTATATCCTGTGGTGGGAAGGTAAGACCTAATGTTGTGTTATATTTCATGTCCTGTGTGTGGGAAGGTAAGACCTAATGTTATGTTATATTCTATGTCCTGGTGTGGGAAGGTAAGACCTAATGTTATGTTATATTCTATGTCCTGGTGTGGGAAGGTAAGACCTAATGTTATGTTATATTCTATGTCCTGAGGTGGGAAGGTAAGACCTAATGTTATGTTATATTCTATGTCCTGTGGTGGGAAGGTAAGACCTAATGTTATGTGATATTCTATGTCCTGGGATGGGAAGGTAAGACCTAATGTTATGTGATATTTTATGTCCTGTGTGTGGGAAGGTAAGACCTAATGTTATGTGATATTTTATGTCCTGTGTGTGGGAAGGTAAGACCTAATGTTGTGTTATATTCTATGTCCTGAGGTGGGAAGGTAAGACCTAATGTTGTGTTATATTCTATGTCCTGAGGTGGGAAGGTAAGACCTAATGTTGTGTTATATTCTATGTCCTGAGGTGGGAAGGTAAGACCTAATGTTGTGTTATATTCTATGTCCTGTGTGGTGGGAAGGTAAGACCTAATGTTGTGTTATATTTCATTGTCCTGTGTGTTCGGAAGGTAAGACCTAATGTTATGTGATATTTTATGTCCTGTGTGTGGGAAGGTAAGACCTAATGTTATGTGATATTCTATGTCCTGTGGGTGGGGAAGGTAAGACCCAATGTTGTGTGATATTCTATGTCCTGTGGGTGGGAAGGTAAGACCTAATGTTGTGTTATATTTCATGTCCTGTGTGTGGGAAGGTAAGACCTAATGTTGTGTTATATTCTATGTCCTGTGTGTGGGAAGGTAAGACCTAATGTTGTGTTATATTCTATGTCCTGTGTGGGAAGGTAAGACCTAATGTTGTGTTATATTCTATGTCCTGTGTGTGGGAAGGTAAGACCTAATGTTGTGTTATATTTCTTGTCCTGTGCTGTGGGAAGGTAAGGCCCTAATGTTGTGTAATATTTCTATGTCCTGAGGTGGGAAGGTAAGGACCTAATTGTGTGTGTTTATATTTCATGTCCTGTGTTTAGGAAGGTAAGGCCTAATTGTTGTGTGATATTTTATGTCCTGTCCATGTTTAGGAAGGGTAAGACCTAATGTTGTGTGTTATTTCTATGTCCTGTGTGTGGGAAGGTAAGACCTAATGTTATGTGTGATATTTCTATGTCTGTGTTGGGAAGGTAAGACCTAATTGTTGTGTTATATTCTATGTCCTGTGGGAATAGTGGGAAGGTAAGACCTAATGTTGTGTATATTTTATATCTGTGTGTGGGAAGGTAAGGACCTAATGTTGTGTGTGATATTTTATGTCCTGTGTTTAGGAAGGAAAGACCTAATTGTTGTGTTATATTCTATGTCTCTGATGGGGTGGAAGGTAAGGCCCTAATGTTTGTGTTATATTTTATGTCCTGTGGTGGGAAGGTAAGACCTACTATGTTGTGTTATATTTCTATGTCCTGTGGTTGGGAAGGTAAGACCTAATGTTGTTGTATATTCTATGTCCTTGGGGTGGGAAGGTAAGACCTAATGTTGTGTAATATTTTCATATGTCCTGTGGTGTGGGAAGGTAAGGCCTAATGTTGTGTTATATTTTATGTCCTGTGTGTAGGAAGGTAAGGCCTAACGTTGTGTCATATTCTATGTCCTGGGGTGGGAGGGTAAAGCCTAATGTTATTGGATATATTCTATGTACTGGGGGTTGGGACGTAAGGCCTAATGTTTGTGTTATATTCTATGTCCTGAGGTGGGTGGGAAGGTAAGGCCTAATGTTGTACTTTATTTCTATATCCTGGGAATGGGAAGGTAAGGCCTAATGTTTGTATCATATTCTATGCCCTGTGATGTGGAAGGTAAGACCTAATGTTGTGCTATATTCAATGTCCTCGGTGATGGAAGGTAAGGCCTAATGTTGTGTTATATTATATGTTCCTGTGTGATGGGAAGGGTAATGGCTATATGTGTGTTATATTCTATGTCCTCGGGATGGGAAGGTAAGGCCTAATGTTGTGCTTATATTCTATGTCCTGTCGGGATGGGAAGGTGAAGGCCAATGTTGTGTAATATTCTATGCCCTCGGAATAGTAAGGTAAGGCCTTATGTTGTGGTATATTCTATGTCCTCGGAAAGGGAAGGTATGCCTAATGTTGTGTTCTATTCGATATGTCCTCAGGATAGGAAGTAAGGCCTAATATTGTGTTATATTCTATGGCCTCGGGATAGGAAGGTAAGGCCAAATTTTTGTTTTATATTCTATGTCCTCGGGATGGGAAGGTTAAGGTCTAATGTTGTGTTATATTTCTATGTCCTGGGATGGGAAGGTAAGGCCTAAATGTTGTGTTATATTTCTGTGTCCTCGGGGATGGAAGAAAAAGGTTTTATGTTGTGTTAATATTCTATGTCCTCTGGATAGGAAGGTTTAAAAGCCCTAATGTTGTGTTATATTTTTATATCCTGGGAATGGGAAGGTACGTCCTTATGTTGTGTTATATTCTATATCTCGGGTGTGGGAAGGATAGGACCTAATGTTGTGTTCTATTTCTATTTGTCCGTCCTGGGGGTGTGAGGAGTAGGGCCTTATCATGTTGTGTTATATTCTATGTCCCCAGGGTGGGAAGGTAAGACCTAATTGTTTGTGTGATATTTTATGTCCTGTGTGTGGAAGAGTAAGATCTTATGATTGTCTTATATTCTATGTCCGTGGGGATGGGAAGGTTAAGGCCTAATGTTGTGTTCTTCTTCTAATGTCCTACCTGGGGTGGCGGGGGTGAGAATAAGGCCTGAAGTTGTGTTATGTTATATGCCAAGGGGATGGGAAGGTAAGGCTTTATTTTGTAATATATTCTATGTTCTGGGTGGTGGGGGTAAGTAAGGACTATGTATGTGTTATATTCTCACACCCCTGGGTTGGGAGGGTAAGGCCTTATATGTGGTGATTTATTATATATCCTAGGGAATGGAAGGGTAAGGCCTAAAGTTGTGATCATATTCTAATGCCATGGGGGTGGGGACGTAAAGGCCTAATGTTGTGTTATATTCTATGCCATGGGGTGGGGAAGGTAAGGCCTAATGTTGTAATTTATTCATATATCCTGGGAATGGGGAAAGGTAAGGCATAATGTTGTATCATATTATATGCCCTGTGGAGGGGAAGGTAATTCCTAAATGTCGTTGTGCTATATTCTATGTCCTCGGGATGGGAAGGTAAGGCCTAATTCTGTGTTATATTCTATGTCCTGGGGATGGGAAGGTAAGGCCTAATGTAGTGTTATATTCTATGTCCTGGGGATGGGAAGGTAAGGCCTAATGTAGTGTTATATTCTATGTCCTGGGGATGGGAAGGTAAGGCCTAATTCTGTGTTATATTCTATGTCCTGGGGATGGGAAGGTAAGGTCCTAATGTTGTGCTATATTCTATGTCCTGGGGATGGGAAGGTAAGGCCAAAGTTGTGTTTTTCTATGGGAAGGTAAGGCCAAAGGTATGTGTTCTCAATTGTCCTCATAGGACGGTAAGGCCTAATGTTGTGTTATATTCAATGTCCTCGGAATAGGAAGGTGAGGCCAAATTTTGTGTAATATTCTTTGCCCTCGGAATAGTAAGGTTAAGGCCTTATGTTGTGCGTTCATTCTATGTCCTTCGGGAAAGGGAAGGTAAGGCCTAATGTTGTGTTCTATTGATAATGTCCTCAGGATAGGAAGGTAAGGCCTAATATTGTGTTTTATATTCTATGGACCTCGGGATAGGGAAGGTAAGGCCAAATTTTGTGTTAATATTCTTTGCCCTCGGGATAGTAAGGTAAGGCCTAATGTTGTGCTTTATTCTATGTGCTCGGGATAGGGAAGGTAAGGCCAAATTTTGTGTTATATTCTGTGTCATCGGGGATGGGAAAATAAGGCCTAATTCTATGTACTGGGGATAGGAAGGTTAAGGTCAAATTTTGTTTAATATATTCTGTGTCCTCGGGATGGGAAGAAAAGGGTCTTATGTTGTGTTATATTCTATGTCCTCGGGATGGGAAGGTAAGGCCTAAAGTTGTGTTATATTCTGTGTCCTCGGGTTGGGAAGAAAAGGCTTTTTGTTGTGTTATATTCTATGTCCTCGGGATAGGAAGGTAAAGCCTAATGTTGTGTTATATTCTATATCCTGGTGATGGGAAGGTACGTCCTAATGTTGTGTTATATTCTATATTCCTTGGGGATAGGAAGTTACTGCCTTATGTTTGTTGTGTTATATAATATGCCCTCGGAAATGGGAAGGTAAGGCCCTTATGTTGTGTTTTATTCTATGTCCTGGGGATGGGAAGGTAAGGCCTAATATTGTGTTATATTTCATGTCCTGGGGATGGGAAAGGGTAGGCCTGATGTTAGTGTTATTTTCTATGTCCTTGGGATAGGAAGGTAAGGCCTAACTGTTGTGTTATATTCTATATCATGGGGATGGAAAGGTTACCTAAGGCCCTTATGTTTTGTTTTATTCTATGTCCTGGAGATAGGAAGGTAAGGCCTAATGTTGTTTTATATTGTATGTCATGGAGATGGGAATGTCATGCCTAAAGTTGTGTTATATTCTATGCCCTGGGATGGAAGGTAAGGCCTAATGTTGTGATATATTCTATGTCCTTGGGATAGGGAAGGTAAGGCCTTATGCTGTGTTATATTCTTTGCCAGGGCCGATGAGGAAGGGTAAGAGCCTTATGTTATGTGATATTCATGGTCCTTGGGATTGGAAAAGTAAGGCGTAATCTTGTGATATATTCTATGTCCGCCGGGATAGGAAGGGAAGGCCTAATGTTGTATTTATTAAATTCTATGTCATAGGATATGGGTATGGGGTAAGGCCTAATGAGTTGTGTTATATTGTATATCAAGGGGATGGGAATTGTAAGGCCTAATGTTGTTTCTTATATCCCTCATGTCCTAGGGATGGGAAGGTAAGGCCTAATGTTGATTTATATTCAAAAAATGTCCTCGGGATGGGAAGGTAAGGCTTTATGTTGTAGGTATACTTCCATGTCCTTGGGATTGGAGAGGTAATGCCTTATGATATTGTTTATATTCAAAGTCCTTGGGACTGGTAAGGTAAGGCCTAAGTTGTGTTATATTCAATGTCCTCCGATGGGAAGGTAAAGCCTTTTGTTTGTGTTATATTCTATGGTCCATATGGATGGGAAGGTAAGGCCTTTTGAGAGTTGTGTTATATATCTAATAGAGATCCTTGTGATAGAAAGGTAAGTAGCCTATAGATTTGGTTATATCCTATGTCATTTGGATAGGAAAGTAAGGGCCTAATGTATGTGTGTTATATTCTATATCATGGGGATGGAAAGGTTAAGGCCTACAGTTGTGTGGTAATATTGTATGTCATGGGGGATGGGAATGTTACGGCCTACAGTTGTGTTATATTCTCTCGCTACCTCGGTCAGGTGAAATCTCACATGATACCCGGTGCTAGATTTTTCTATCTCGGTCCGATCTGTCTGGTTACCTTTACGCGAATTTTGGCGGAATTTTACGCCATTCATGTAACAGTCCGCGCTTGTGACGTCAAACTTTTGAACCGGTGAACGTCCACAAGCGTCAGATAGTCAATATTATTAGAAATATGTGCATTCTCAGTGATTTTTTACCATGCATTGTTTGGTTGTTGTTTTTTTATTATGAAACCGTGTTTGTACCGATTGAATCATCGTTTGTCTTTGATATAATCGAACTATAGTTTTATGCGGATATGATTGCAAATCGAAGCGCAAATGTAATGGTTCATCGGCCTTTGAACCAGGAGGCCCATGTCCCCAACAAACCGCGGATAGTTTTACATTCGGAACGTCGTATATAGATGTGGGTTTTGTTATATCTTAGAGGCGCGAGAGAAAAAAAATATATTACCTTTTAAGTGATCGAGATCGGGTTATCTACAGTCTCGGGCTAAGATTTTGTAAAATCCCAACCTCTGCTAACGCCTCGGTTGGGTTTTTTGTTTACAAATATTCTTAGCCCTCGACTGCAGATAACCCAATACTCGTTCTCACTTACAGGTCAACAGATTTTATGATTCTATGCCCTGAGGATGGGAAGGTAAGACCTAATGTTGTGAAATATTCTATGTACTGGGGGTGGGGACGTAAGGCCTTATGTTGTGTTCTATTATATGCCCTCGGGATGGGAAAGTAAGGCCTTATGTTGTGTTATATTCTATATCCTTGGAATACGAAGGTAAGGTCTAATGTTGTGTTATATTCTATATCCTAGTATGGAAAAGTAAGGCCTTATGTTGTGCTTTATTCTTTGTCCTCGGGATTAAAAGGTAAGACCTAATGTTGTGTTATATTATATGTCCTAGAGATGGGAATGTAAGGCCTAATGTTGTTTTATTTTCTATGTCCTGGGGATGGGAAGGTAAGGCGTAATGTTGTGTTATATTCTATGTCCTTGGAATAGAAAAGTAAGGCCTAATGTTGTGCTATATTCTATGTCCTCGGGATGGGAGGGTAAGGCCTAATGTTGTGCTATATTCTATGTCCTCGGGATGGGAGGGTAAGGCCTAATGTTGTGTTATATTCTATGTCCTAGGGATGGGGAGGGTAAGGCCTTAATTTTGTGTTATATTCGTAGTATGGTCCTAGGATGGGAAGGTAAGGGCATTATGATGTGTTATATTCTATGTCCTCGAGATAGGAAGGAAAGGCCTAATATTGTGTTATATTCAATGTCCTGAGGTGGGAAGGAAAGGCCTAATATTGTGTTATATTCTATGTCCTGACTCGGTGGGAATGTCAAAGGGCGTATGTTGGTGTTATATTCGATGTACCTGATGGACAAGTCATATATTTAATTACTTCCTTATGTCCTGACATCAATATTTATTTAACTCACATTTATACTATCAATATATATTTAACTCACATTTATACCTTATCAATATATATGTAATCTCACATTTAATATAATTATCATATATCTTAAATCTCACATTAATACACTTATCAGTATATCTTAAAACTCACTTTAACTTATCAATATATCTTAAATTTCACATTAATACTTATCAGTATATCTTAAAACTCACATATACTTATCAAATATATACTAAAACTCACATATTACGTTATCAATATATATACTAAAACTCACATATTCGTATCAATATATACTAAAACTCACATATACGAATCAATGTATATTTAAACTCACATATACGGCTATCAATTTATCTAAAAACTCACACATACTTATCAATATATTACAATCTAATACATGTTACAAACACTCAAATGACTTAATTAGATAGAATGGCGATAACAAAGAAAGAAAACAAATGACTAGGTTATAACGAAACGTTATTGCGAACGACAAGACGTGCAGTTTGTCAATTATTGTCATGTTTCATGACATCTGCATATATATGAAATACTTTTTATAACAAATAGTTCCTTGTTTATCCAAACAGCCTTTGAGATGTCCATCGTCACTAATATCAAGTGGATCTATAAATTGTTCCAATATTGTTACACCTGGTGTCAAATATCCCTTGAACTATTCCATTGCGAATATTTGGTTTACATAATTTATATTCAGTTTCAAGCACGAAAGCAACTTAAATGATGGGAGTCTTACAATGTCAACTTTACCCACCTAACTAACTAAGTCGGATTTCTGAGGTTCTGCAGTTGATTTTTCAAACAATGAATTCAAACATTAATGACATATTTATTTCTGGATTATATGAAACTGCTTGTTATATACAATGGTAGACACATACATCCAATTATCTCACTAAAGATAGGGTTTCAATGAGGCCGTCAGTATATCAAAACATGAAAGACTACAATGACAAAGTTTGGATTCTGAGTCATAAGATTAGGTTTGACGTTAGTAGACATCGATTCTTTGATTTCCCCCTCGCCACCGACGTCGCTATGTAGAAATAAAGCTGTCACTGTTTTTGGGCTGATTAATCACCTATGGGCTTTCGTCCCCATAGTTGGTTGTGTAGAAGACAGAGGGTCCTTTTACTGCCGAATCTGAACAGCTTTGATTAGCCATGGTTAGCGCACATAGTTGGCCTGGTGAGGCGGCTGTTACGTCGCCGAGTACGATTCAAACACTAATGGCTTGATAAAATGTAGTATAAACCAGCCCTGGTGATTTCGGATTCGGAGCGCCCTGTGACTGGTGAGTTCGTGATATTTCCGCGGTATGTAGTGGTGCTCTCGCTTGCGGTTTCACCAACCCCAGATGACATACTTATGTAACACAAGATGCTGATGTGTTAGTACACTTAGGGGTGATAGACCCAAGTACCGTTACAGAGTTTTTATGTGTCGGTCAAATAAATACATTTAGCACACGCCTTAAAGTGATCTTGATATACATATATAAATGGTGGCGGTGATTAAAATCAGATAACCTTTTTATTACTTCAAATGCAGGTCAACGAGTTTGAAAAATAGGTCACAAGCCATCTACAACCTTATTCTAATTAGTTTTGTGATTTAAACGTAGACACATGGATTTATATTTGTCCAAATCAACCTTAAGGGCGCTGATGGCGATTTTATAACACGTTAGCGCAATTAGCGATTTCCGCGCCATCGTAATATAATGGTTATTAACACGACGTATGGGTGTATAGAAAATACGTTTTTATCCTATTAAAATTCAGCAAATTAGACACGAAATGCGCTAAAACAAACTACCCCTCTACAATATACAGGTTTTAAAAAACAAGTAGAAATTCGAAAAACAACATTACTATTTTTTTTAGAAGAAAAAACTTTAAGATGTACCTTGCCAATATGTAGACCTTATACATGTGCCCAAATTTGTACGATCCAACAATTATTAGAGGAGTAAATGCACTTATATTTATTTAATCTTGTTTCAGTTCATTTAATGTTTTAGAAGAAGAAATAACTATTGAAAACCTACCTGTCTTTGTTACTCTTCAACAAGGTCAAGCTCAGGAAATACTGGGCCCGGAGTCTGAAGAGCCGGCCGGAGTGTCACTTCGTGGTAGAAGTTTTGGGAATGGTATGGTCTGTAATATATATAGATTATATAAAGCAATTTTCATAAGAAAATGGATTGGAAAGAAAATGTTTTTAACAATCGTAAATAATAATCTAAACAACAATGGCTTTTGTTCAGAGAGATTGCATATGTGGTACACTTTTGTTTTATTAAAATACGTATTACATCGAAAACAAATAGGTTTAGTAAAACCCCAACATCATATAGGAGTCAGCGAGGGGAATTACGAATCTTAAATGATTATATGCGTGCTTTTACAGAGTAGACTTTATAGGATGAGATTGATAATTTATAGAGGGCGCAAAAAGTTATTGGCTTAACATAATCCACTACGAATGAAGTCGAAAAACCTTCCCTGTATTCCATCGACACTAATGATAAGCCCCCTTGATGTACGAGTTATAGGGTTTTATTGTAATAGTTTTTCGAAAACTGGAAAGGTGGAGACGCAAACAGACAAATTAATCTTCCATGTTAACATATATTACTCAGGGAATCCTCATTTGTTTGGTATTGTCACCTTAGGCCACTCGAAAAAAAATTTTCTGGCGAATACAAAAGAACGTTAAACAAACAAAACCAAAAGTCTGAGGACCGGTAGTGGGCCTTGTTGACCTAAGTCTATGAAGCTTTGTTAAAAAAATGTGAACATCGCTGGCCTTTAATTCTATATGTCAGTAGTGTTTTACTTCCATGCATGAATCCATTACATAAAAGTGTATGCTCAAGTATTTGTATATTTTACGCCGAACAAAGGTTATGTGGAGGAGTGAACCGGATGAAGACAACACATTTTACTATCAAAAGGTCAAAGATTGGTAATCGACTTTGACGTACATTGTACCTTGAAACATTTTTGTCCGTCATTTTAAAATCGCCATTCCTGGTAAATGACAATGAATTTGTCTTTATTCAGAAACAAACTGACACCTTTAGGGAGACAACGTTTTATCTAGTACCAAATATACCCAGTGAACTTTTAATGAAATATTAGTGAAATGATTCGACGGCAATCAAAGGATGCTTTTTAGAAACTCTTGGACAAATAATTAACATTCTCTGTTCGGCATGTAATCAGTATCTGCATTTTTGGATAGATAAGATTTGGAATGTTTGTTCCATATTCCTTTCCTAGGTTATTTTAAAATGTTATCGTGAATATTTCTTTTCCACGTAAAAACGAGAACCTGATAATTAAAGAATCATTTGAATCATTGATGTGGAAGGCAAAACTAGTAAATCATCCTATCATTAGATGAGTGCTCATTTCATAATAATTATTGTTTAATTATTTTCATACTAAATCTTCATCGGGGTATGAAAGAAATTTTGATTGCAAACTGTGTGAATCCGCGAACCGGATTATCACAAAAAAAACACATAACATGCATTTAAACGTATTTTCCATTGACTATTAATTAAAAAATAAATTTTATTTGCAAACTTTTGCGAGAATTCGCTACGCGGATTCAGACAGTTTGCAAACAAAATTTCATTCATACTCCGATGAAGTTTAAAAAAAATAGTGACATCAATGCCTAAATAATTAATTTTTCTTTGTTTTCATACCAAATCTGACCTTTTGGTTGGCCTATTATTTTTTCATACCACTATGAAAATAAATCCGAGAATGGCGTTACAATAGAGATATCGACTTTGCGTATTGATTTGGAAAAATAACCCCTTGGGAAATCAACGGAATCGTACGAATAAACGTATTTTTATTTCATCTAGTAGTGTGAATAAAAAATGAACGTAATTATAAGTATTAATGTCACTATATTTAAATTTCACCTTAATGAGAATCTGCTATATCATTGCTAAACGAGATTTCCTGAAACGAAAATTTTATTTTTGTGAGCCTTTTCTTTTTTTTTCCTATAAACTTTTATCACTTATCTACAACAACCTACATTTCGGAGAAATCTATCAGAGATCGCCTCTTTGCCACGACTTCCTCGAATTTTGACGTCACGTCATCGTTACTTGACGTCAACCCATAAGTATACATAATATTTATATTTAGTTCCATAAGAGTTCAAAGGTGAATAGCCCACTTACCTTTTTGAAAATCGTTATTAGGTACCGTTTCGTGACGAATTGTGATTGGACTAGCCGATATCTACAACAAATACATAAACATTTGAATTATAAGTATGGTTAAATGTAATGTTGGATGTTGATTTACTTTGTTTTTGTCTAAACAAGATGTTAATACGGTAGTCTATAGGTTTGCGTACAACAACATTGAATATACTTGTAGTAAATAATTTAATTGTTCTTGAACTGCAAATGGTTTGTTTGAGTTTGCATTCCCAAGTTTTTTGCAGACATTTTATAAATTGTCGTCATTTGCATCTATTTCCCACGATAAGGGGTTTATTCATTTTGCCTGCTACTAACATGCCTTATAGCCTAACTATAAACGTTACATGATTCCTACCAACCACTATGGTTAATGGACACTCGCGACAATATATCACATTACAATCTATATTGTAAGGTAGTCATTTAACACACTGGTGCACTGGGAAAACCCAAAGCAAATCATTGAAAAATTTAGCGACATTTCTTACCTTTACACATATGCAGGTAGCCAGTGACAGAATTAACGATAAAACTGTTAAATGCAGGTAGCCTGTCAACTGTTAAATGCCTGTCCATAGCCAGTCACATACATACTTAAGTCTGAACGTCAGGAAATCTGATATGTTGTATTAAAACAATTACATGCACTGTATTATTCTGATAAAGATGTAGGACACAGACGATATTAACCAAGTGTAATGCCCATATGAAATGATTTTGTCACCTGGATATGTGGTTTATATATATAGACGAAGTGTAGGCGTAATTCGGTAAAAATATGGATGTCGTAACCAAATTTCCATTCACACACCTTGGTATTTCGTTATAGATTGCAATATCATCAAATTCTTACGGGTCCAGTCAAGTTTGAACAAGAGAGCAATAAAACCAGCCATGCATATCTGGAGACAACCACAATACGGTCCCAATAGAGAGATGAGGCATTGTTCACATAACATTACATGTACCTAATGAATGTCTATCTAATGACACTGGAAATATAAATATATATTATCTACACGGGTAGGAATACGTTCCTAACCCCATGTATATAGCGTATGGGTATAATTAAGTATTCTACAACATCTGTAATAATGACTTTATTCTATATGTATAACGGAAAGACAAAAACATCTATTACCTTATCGGTAATTTTCATATAAATTAGACATCTTGACTGAGCAATGGACGCTTTATTTATTTATATTATTTGATTTTGGTTGCAATATTGCATACTTCACGAATCAAGTGAGATAAAGAGTTTAAAATTCGGCCAACCCTAAGTGATTAAGACAGTTTGAGAATTATACACATACAAATGTGTGTACTCACAATGCATAATAGGTTTAAATTACAAACGTAGCGCAATCTGAGCCATAAATCAATCCAGTCCTTCATACATTCATTACCAGTATAAAGACGATGGCAAACCAGTGAAATGAAAACCAAGGTATGCGTGTCAAAAATATTCATTTTCATCACCACAGATCTTGACCCCCGCTTTAAACAGAGCAGGTTTGTGAAGTACCTCATGGCTCTTGACCTGATAATGCGGCCATACACACATAGGAAGTTTATTTAGAAGGCAGAAAAGTCACTGGTCCTTCCGTCCCCTCCCCCTGCATACACTTAACCCACCTTCAGCTCCTAGCCCCACACTGAGACCTTAATCGTTGGTTCCCCAAACTAAAATTTCACCTGTCTGGAACACAAAATATACAAATAAAGCAAATGCCCCTGTTGCTCTGCCCATTTACCCGTAAATATGAGTATATCAAGAGTACAAAACTTTTCCAAAAGTGGATCGAATCGTTATGAAACGATGTCATAAATGCAGAGGGGGAGTAATACAGAGGGACAGGGCAAAGTAAAATGATCAGAATAACTTCTAATCAAAGAGAATCACCAAAGTAACAATAATTTTGGAACACTCCACTCGTAATTAGTAAACTTAAAGTGGGGATATAAAAGGTATGATTTATCATCTAAACCTAGAAACCATAAATAAAATAAAAGTGAACAGTGAATAAATTTGTTAATAAGACATCAATCACCACGTTTTGTCCATCCATTTCAATAATGTTTCACAGTTTATTCATCAATCTTAAGTTTGCGACAGATTAATGAAAATAAATAACATATTCAAAATTGTAGCCCAGTGGCAAACGATAACTTTAAAAGTTAAAAGTAAGACCTTCCGTTTGAACTAGTGATTTTTTTTGTACGACCTTCATATCACTTCTTAGGTGTACTGGATCATAACTTAGTTGATATTAAGTGTCCATGCATCCGTCCTAACCTTAGATATCACTGTTGACTTATAGAGTGTTATCTTGTTTGTAAATTTTGGCAAAAATTGTGTTAACTAGTGTTTATAGTATGTAGTGGGAGCGCTGGTATGACTGGATTCAACTTTACAAAGACATACACATCGAGTCCTTTATGATCTTGTCAGGAAGATGGCGACTGTAGACTTAATATTTTACTGCAATGACCGGCACGTTGATATCAGTCAGTTTACTACGTACATGTATATTAACTGTTTCCACTGATCGGTATCACCAGACAGGATTTAGATACATACATGTAATATTACCCAAAACCTGCTAATGTGATGAATGGACAATTGGCGAAGTATCTTCATGATGGAATAACGGGATGGACATTTTGAGTAGTATCGTAATGATGGAATAAATTGATGGACATTTTGAGTAGTATCGTAATGATGGAATAAATGGATGGACATTTTGAGTATTTACGTAATGATGGAATGAATGTATTGACAGTTTGAGTGGTATCGCAATGGTGGAATAAAGTGATCGAGTTTGAGTAGTGTCTTAATGATGGAAGATTAGATTCTAATCGTCTGTTACGTCAAATACTTGATGACTTTCCGATTCGCACCCGTACATAGTCATGCACGTTGTCAGAGTGAAATTTTACAGCTTTAGCATACAAAAGGAGCAAAACACGTGACAAACACAATGATGAAGAGTTGTAATTAACTAATTAGTTAGGTTTTAGAACC